>NC_032021.1:2941118-3025248 GCF_001865875.1 Lupinus angustifolius | reverse complement strand
TTCCAGGAGGGGGCATGAGGAATTGAGGAAGAGGCAATACCCTAGCTTTGGAGTTAGCCACTAGGAGTTGGTTATCATTTTGTGACTTTTGAAACAAGGACGGCTTCAGCTTGTTCATGTCTTTGTTTAGTGTCTGTGGGCGATGATTAATATTTTCGCCCTTTCTTTTTGGATTTTGTATATGTTAATGGCGATGTAGTTCCGCCTTTGATGATTTAGTTTGTATGAACTAAAGATGACTTAACCGTTTATATGCATTGTGTTATTCAGGAAATTGTGAATAAGGTTAAGTTATCATTCGATAATGATAAGTTGATTTTCCGCATTTGAGTTACTTAAAGTGATGTCCCGGAAAAGGAAGGTTTTAAAAAGGAAACAATTTTATGCAATCTCTTTATCCAAAGAAAAAAAAAATTTACCCATTTTTCCGCAATATTTTTGAGAAGTATTTTTCGGGGCGTTACACATCCGTCAATGCAAGAAGTTTTTTCTGTGAATGTTGCTCGGTCATCTCCCAAGTTCTTCGCTGCTGGCCAGCATCAGTCTCGACACGGCTTGTACAATAACAATTCTGGTTTTTCTACTCGAGTGGGGATAGAACCTGTAGGGACAACAGAGATGTACCACCCTGTTGTTCTTCCTTTTGGTCGAGGTTGTGGCAGCTACTTTGGTCGTGGCAGAGGAGGTCATTTTGGATGTGGTAGAGGTGGCTCTGTTCGCTACCAACTTTGCTACAAGGCTGGTCATGAGGCTTTGCAATGCTGGTACAGGTTTGATTTAGTAATGCAGTCACAGTTGTCTCCTCTTCTGCTCAGTTTGCTCCACCGTTTTCTGCTCCTGTTATGCGCCCTTTTGCTCATTCCTAGTTTCAGCATCAGCCTATAGGGCATTATAACAATAATAACCCTCCTATGGCTCATTTAGGATTTCATCAACCTTCTGCTTTGGGACCAGCACCTATGTCATCTGCTCATTCGTATGCTGATTCATTCCATCCTACACAAGGACAGCCTAGTCCTCATCATCTTTCGATTACGGTTGAACCACAAGCATACAATTCCCAATTGTGGTACCCTAATTCTGGAGCTACACATCACATTACCTTAGATTCTTCTAATTTGATGCACGCTGCTGGCCTTCGTGGATCAGACAATATATTTATGAGTAATGGTTCTAGTGCTCCTATTATAGGTATTGGGGACTCTGAGTTTAACTCTCCTTATGATTCGTCTCGAGTCCTCACTCTTAAAAATTTACTTTTGGTTCCTTCTATAACCAAAAACATTTTTAGTGTTAGTCAATTTGCCAGAGATAATGTTGTTTATTGAGTTTCATTCACACTATTGTTGTGTGAAATCTCAGGTTGATGGAACCTTACTTCTAGAAGGAACTCTCGGTCCTGAAGGGTTGTATGTCTTCACTAATCTTCAGTTTCCAGCCTCCTTGTCCAGTTTTGTTTCGGTTTCTACTAGCCCCAATATAACTTCGAGTTGTAATTTTTCTGTTTCTTCTACTCATACACATTCTAGAAATGAAAATTTGTACTTGTTATGACATTCTCGTTTAGGACACCCACATAAAGAAGTTGTACAACATATTTTGAAACACTGTAAACTGCCTCTCATAAATAAAAGTACCACTGATGTTTGTAATGCTTGTGCTCTAGGTAAGTCACATTGTTTACCTTCACAACCCTCCCACACGGTTTATTCCACTCTCTTTGAGTTAGTGTTTGTTGATCTTTCGGAGCCAGCTCCGATTATGTCGATTTTCGGGTACAAATATTATATGTCTATTGTTGATTCTTGCACTAGATATACTTGGATGTTTCTTCTTAAACAAAAGTCTGAAGCTCTTACTCTTTTCAAACAATTTCATACTATGATTGGGGTTCAATTTAAGGGAGTTTTGAAATCTGTTCAGACTGATTGGGGTGGGGAATTTCGTCCATTTGCTTTCCTCCTAAGCACTCTCGGTATTCATCACAGAGTTATTTGTCCTCATACTCATCATCAAAATGGTGTTATTGAAAGGAAACATCGACATATTGTAGAGATTGGGTGAACGTTGCTTGCCCAAGCTTCTCTTCCTTTGACTTATTGGGAGTATGCTTTTGACACTGCTGTCTATCTCATTAATAAACTACCCAGTCAATCCATTAAGGGTAGTGTGCCTTACATGTGTCTATACAGAACCTCTCCTGACTAGAGTAGTTCATTTTAACTATTTTGTAACTGTTTTAGTTAAAATGTATCTGACTTCTTTTATTTTTTCAATGATTTGACTTCTTTTAGTTTTCTGGTTTGCTATAAGTAAAGAGCTCTTGCTCCTTTTGTATTTACCTTTTCAAATATCAAATAAAGAAAAAGATAATATTCTTTCTCTCTCTTGCATTTTCTCTTTTCTCCTTCTCTCTCTTTCTCACGAGAACACCTTCTTCTTCTCCATTCTTCACGGTTCTCACTTCCCTCTCTTCTTCTCTCATTCTCAAATCATACTAAGAGGGCAGGTAGCAAACTAACTACCAAGCGGCCAGGAACTTAATTTAGAAAACTAATTTAAATACATGTCTACATATTAGACATATGATGTCTATGTTATATAGAAAAGTTAAAAGTTTGGAGCAGAACAGAACCAAATGATCCTTTTCTGCTTTCAGTAATAAATACTACTAAGCATTTCTTTAGTTATACGCTTGTCAGGAGGATATTAACATGTGATTAGGGTACTTACCCGTGATTTCTAACAAAGGAACACGAAGGGAACATAACCAGCAATCATCAAACAGTCTATAGCACCAATATTAGAAGAGAAAAACAGAAGTGACAGTGATCGTGGATAATTGGAGTGATGAATCTGCACACAACACACTAAGTAAAAACTATATCTTCAAGTAATATGTGCATTGATATGGTACTATAAACAACACTGTCCCTTCACAAGTCACTTCCCCTGAATAGGACTAAGAGTCTAAGATTTCATTTTTACTGACCTTGCTTTAAAATTTAAACAATTGTGATCATGTTGAACATCTGAAACTCTAGAATTGGGTGCTAGGTATCATTTCAAGGTAATAAAAGGATCATACTTCACACTTAAAACTATTCACCATCCTCTGCCGATCTTGTAATAGGGATGGACCATCTCCCCAAATGTGCAGTATAATTTATGCACCTGACAACACCTCCTCCTTTAGGTCCCTCAGGGAAGTCAAGGACACTAATGCTCCCAGCATCAAGATGAAATGATCCGAACCATTCTTTCGTCAAATTAAGGCAGTGTCCCAATAATGCTATGTGGATTGCAGGATGACCAACTACAACTGCAACATCTGTGCTAGATTCATCAGAAATTTCATCCAACACGGATTGCCAGATTTTTTTAGATTGATCCCATAATGTTGTCTTCAATACATCCTCAATTCTATTTAACCAACCAGACTGAATAGTTGGAAAACTGGATATATCCTGCAATAAATAAAGAAGGTTTAGACAGGACAGAGGGTAGTCATAAATTGTCCACCAAGCCGTATTATTTATGAACACTAGAAAAATGAAAATCAACAATAGAAATAGTTATTAGTAACAAATATTTGGTAAAACCTTTTGCTCCTCTAAATACTACTTAGTATACTGAGATGGTCCTAATATTCTTCTACCTTTCAATATTATAAGGCAGCCCAGTGCACTGGCTCACACCTAGTGAGGTTTGGGAATGGTAAACGTAAACAGCCTTACCCCTTAAATAGAGAAGTTTTTTTCCAGGATTTGAACTTATGACCTCTTGATCACTAAGTAACAACTTTACCATTGTGTCGAGGCTCACACTCATTCTACATTTCAATACTGTTAAACTTTTTTATCAATATCATTGATTGGTAGCAGAAAATTCTTATGATCATTGTTTTGTTGATATAATCATAGTACGCGGAATACTTCACCAACTAGTAGTATGACTCCTAAAAGAAAATAGTTTATGAATGACTGATTCATGCTTCTGCACTCAGGGACATTTAAGCTGTAAGTTGCTTGCCATTTTGGATTGCTGAAAGATTGTTTCAATATCAAGGTTTCCGATCTGCTTCAACTCAACATGGCGTGGCACACAGTCAGCACCCAAGCAATCTGCAGCTTCTTGTACCTAAAATCATGTCTGACCATTTAATTAGAGGCAAACAACAATGAACAGCAATTGAAACCATAATTCTCTAGTTCAGGCATACAATTCAATATATATCAAAACCAAAGTATATGCAAATGCTTTCAATTAATCGATTAGAATAGGAACTATGAATTTAGTAATTTTAAACTAATTGAAAAGTACCAAACAGCTTACCTTGGAGATGGCCATTGCTGTCTCCACACAAGCTTTATTAGGACTGCTAATAATGGAATTCACTTTCAAGTCAAGAAGTAGCTCCGCAGATTTCTGGGACTGTTATATATGCCAACTGTTAGATAAAATAAATTCTGCATACTTATTCCTGTGACTGGATGCTGTACCTGTATAACACCAAGCATGTCCAGTGGTCGATCACCAGCAAAAGAAAAACCATCCTGCTCGACATGGGATAATTTGTTCACAAAACTGTCAGGAAAACATTTCAAATAAACCTTAAAAGAACTTTCAAGCCTAGCGCAGATTTTAGAGCAATAATATTTTTGATAACTTAATAAGGAAAAGAGAAAAAGAACACACTGAAAAACAATTGAAGAGTCGCAACCACACAAAATAGAACAACCACTTGCTTGAATTTAAGGTTTTATTTTTTGAACACCTAACATAATTGCCAGTCTAGTAAAAAAAAATCTTAAGTTCCATTGGATGATAGAATGAGCTGTAAGAGGCCAAGAACACTTGATGAATAAATTACTTATATTTAAACTATTGTTACTTGGGGTTTGTAGAAATGCACTTCATCATGCTACTAGTAGTAGGAAAGTAATAGCCCAAAAAGGATAGAGTATCACTCAAAATATCAGCTACAATTTTCAGAGAAATGGGAATAGATAAGAAACTCAAATTTTAGAATGTTTTCTGATTACCCTTTTGACCAGTTATATGTGATCAAAAATATATTTTAGCCATTGCCTCATACCTCTGTATTGCTCAAAGTAGATCCATGACAAACAAGTATTATTCGCTTGTTTGTTTCTCTACCTCCAGACTTCTCATCAGCAATAGGTGAACCAGGGGTCTGCATCAATAGTTCAATTCTTTTTAGAGAAAAGTCTATATACTGCTATGATGTTGTGCATATTGTAATCAAGTTAAATAAAACAACTTTTGCTTTACAAAGAGGAAATAAGACGATCTGATGGTGTAGAAATCACATCAGCTTATTATTTGAAGCTGACACATGGATAATGAAGTCAATGTCATGTCCAGACTCAACTAACCAGTTATGTGACTCTTCAATCCATGTATTTTAAATTCAAGTATAAGAGTAGATGATATTTCAATTTTTAACCCAGTAAATGTACCATATACCTGATTCAAGCGGTTAAGGCAAATATGTGGAGACCCACCCTCAGATCTTGGGATGAAATCAAGCACACTTACACCACAATTGCTCTGAAGTAAGCTTCTGAAATACTCTGGTCCCAAACCTAAGGGAGAAGAAAAGATGAGCAGAGCACAGTATTCCAGTTGATGAAATTTCAGTTTTTTCATCGTCAAGATTTGCTTAAGAGGGAGAAACAATTACCAATCGCTGAAGCAATAAGAGCTTGATTAACAGCATTGTGTGCAACCACAAGAACAGACCTGCTATCATGGGCTAATATTTTAGGCCAGCAGCTTCTAGCACGTTCCCACAACTCTCTCACTGGATAATGACCATCAATGACGAAATTCACAGCATCTACTTGCCATTGACGAAAAGCAGAGCCAAACCTTTCTTGTCCCTCATGCTTCAAAAGGCCCTAAAATAAAGCAACAAAAAACAAAACAAGACACTCCAAGCCATACCTCATCAAAATTTAGTACCTAAAAGATACACGCCTTATTGATTTGGACCCTGACAGATTAATTTTATCAAATTGATCTCTCAAAGTGTGAATACTAAAAAAAAGCTTAATTTCCATCCAAACAATGAAGGTGAGCAATTTTTGTAAGGTGTTATCATATCTTGGTAGCTATGGCACCCAGGGTGAGTTGGCAAACATTTATTGAATGCTAATTTCATATTACAAGTTCAGAATTTTACTAAATATAATCAGTATCCAATGGCATGGTAGATTACTCACCCTATATACCATATCTAGATGGACACCGGAGCAATGCCCATAATGTAGACTAAACTTGATGGAGGGACTAAAATTTTGGAATTTTGAACTTTTGAGGGATGAAATTCATAAAGTTAATCTATAAGGAACTAAACTGATAACGAGTGCATCTTTGGGGACTAAAATAGGGTTTTACTCTCCACATAAAAATAGAGGATACAAAGCATAGCCATACTTGGAATGAGTACAAATCGATTTCCCTCAAATCGTACTCCGGAATTATTTGCTCTTCACGGGCTCCCCATATGATTTCCGCCGTTCTTTTCGACCGTGCCAAGGGACTAGATCAAACACACCAGATCCCAGATCACATGTTTGAAACATTGCATGAGCCAAAGCAAGAAAAGGAAAATTGAAATTTACTAGATGTGTAAAAGCATGTGATACATCATACATCACACAAGGCTAATACATAAGTTCATATAGTTTGAAGAAAGTAACTAATCACAATTCACAGGTGCATCTCTAATGAGACATGACTCAACTAACTAACCAAACTACAGACAAACTTAGCAGAAGTAGTCTACTCTAGCCAACTATGAAGTGGGACATTTTAAAATAGTTGTGTTTGTATCCAACATGTATTCATATCAAACACTTCACAAATATTCCTAACTATACTAAACAATTTTAGATTTAGTTTTTTAATTTATATACCATTGTAGATAGAAATTCCACAATAATTAAAGAAATATTAGCTTGTTATTTTGTTTTCAATGACATATTCTAACTTTCTTTTGTTAACCAAGAATATCTCCCCACCTTTCCCTTTAGGATATGTGTTACCTCTCCCAGCAAGTATCGCTCTCGGGACCAAACATTGGCCTTTGACATTGTAAAATACTTGGGGATTCATCGTAACCTTTCACCACCGAACCAATTCCTTGTTTCCAAGACGTTTTCAAACCTTGAAAGCATTATTCCTTGCATCTAATTTAAGATTAGTAATTTAATGTTGGATTCATAAGTTCATATTAATTTATATCTTGCATGAGCCGTGTAATGTCCTATATTTTTAAAATTATGACTCGTTCTTGTGCCCTTGTTATAATATCAGTGCTTCTTAGCTCACCAGTTGTGACAAGTGTGATTTGGCGTCACAATAGAAGCAAATTATTATATTCAATTGAATTGATTATAAGTTGAAGGAAGAATGAGGATATAGAAATTGGAACCTGGCAAAACAAGCATCGAAACGGTCATTGATGAGCATTTGGCGGGAAATCTCAGCCTGAGATAGGCCTTTATTAGTGAGAACAGAGAAATCGGAACTACCTTGGATTCTGCCTTCAGCGTTCCATGTGCTCTGGCCGTGTCTCACCAGAACCACCCTCTTCGCCGCCCTGAGTGGCGGGAATGTAAGCGAAGAAGAACGGAGCTCCTTTTCGGAGTTGTCTATCTCTTGCACGGTTGAAGAGCATCGAATGGAGACGTGGCGAGTGGTACGGAGAGGGAAGAAGGTTTTGTTTCTGTGATCACTAACACATGGAGAAGAAGATAAAGAAGGTCTTAACAGCAAAATCATTTCTGGCTTTGTTGCCTCTTCTGCTACTGTTTCAAATATGGTTTCTGTTCATTTTTTGTTTATCTATCTCAATGGAGGGAGATGCCAAGTGAATGACACGTGTCCAATAACCAAAGCTCTATCTCACCGGCTTATAACTTTATTATTACTATACTATAATTTCTTAAATAGATTATAATTTGTTGATAGTACTATTATAATACTATAATTCCTTAAATAAATTATATTTGCAATTAAGAATAGAAACAAGTTACATATTTGCCTTAAACATTTTTATAAATTATGAGCATGTAAAGTTTTATAATGGTACTACTAATATTAAAATAGTATAATTTCAACATTTTTATGTAATATAAAAAAATAGGTTAGTCAGTTAGGTTTAATAAGCCTTTTAGGTGACCTAAAGTCTAACCTGTTAAGCTAAATAGGCTTTTTAGAAAGCCTGAGTCTGGTCCCTGATAGACGATCTGACATATTTCCACCCTTATTTGTAATGACACTTTTATCCTAAAACTAAGTGTAAAAAAATCATTTCTTCCTCCAAGAGGCTCCTTAAAATCATCCCACTCCTAAGAAAAAGAATAAACTAATAACATAAAATAAACACTAAATTTGTCATATTTCATTCCAGATGTAATGTGCACTACTTATAAGAGAATAAAGAAACCTATAATATGATCATATAACTATCATCAAGTCTAGAATTGTTCCATAAAAAATATAATTAAATATAAAAAACTAACATGTCATGTTAAAAGAAAATTCATGTCTGAGAACGTCTTTCTGATTTTGCTTTGTCTGACATAGTTAACTATCTCATAGAATCATTGTTCATCGACAACATCACTAACATTCTTGAAGGCCAAAACTTGTTTCAAAATCACATAACTGATATTACACTGGCAACAAATAAACTTGTAATTGGAGCCTTACAAGCCCTCTAGACCAATGCCTGCCACATACACCAAACTACAGCAACAACCAAACCTTTATCCCATCAAACTGAAAAAAATAAAAACAAAAAGTGTGGCATTATCACTCTTCCATGCGGCTTTCTGATTGTTGTTGGGAAACATTGACCACGATCTTCGGTAATGTGAGAGACTGATCCTGTTGAAGAACAGAAGGAGCTTTGACCAAACTGATGCCCTGCTCCAACTCCCGCGCTGCCTCCATACGCAGCTTTTGCTTCTTGCCTTTCATCCTAGACAATGAGAGGTTTGACAAATGTTAGCGGAGAACAAAAAGAAAAATCTTGTAGAGATTTCAATATGAATACAATGGAACCCAAGACTTACCTATTCTTATGGTGATCCTCCTCCCTGCGGACTCTGATCTTATCAATCTTTGGAATGGCCTTAAGAACATTCTCAGCAAGATTCCTGTCATATCTCTCAGGCCTGTTTCGCTTTCTCTCAAACTCAAAGGTCGAATCCTAAAACGACATACAATTTTGCTGAGCTTCTCCAAACCCTGAGTGAACAATAGACATATAAGACCAAGACAAAATGGAGAAATTAATTTACCTGTGTCATATCCTTTCCATGCACCCGCCTATATGCCTTGGTCCATTTTACTTTCCGAGGGTTTCTCTTCATTTTAAAGTTCTTGTGGCATTTAGATCTACAAAATCGAAAAATCTGCAAGAACAGTTGTCAGAAACCTAAGTACACATGCCATGTAAAGTGAAATCGTTGACTATAAAAAACCAGTTGCTATACTAAAGCATTTAGTATGTTTTATACAGAATAAAATAACTGCTTAAATATGTTTTCGGTCTCTTGAAATATATTGAATTTTGGTTTTAGTCCCTATAATTTACTTTTTGGGATTTGATCCTTAAATATTCTAAAAGTTTGGTTCAAGTCCTAGAAATGATGTGGCAAACACCAACATGTGACACATGTCATACTAATTAATGGCATGACTATCCAAGAAACCAAAATGACCAACTAATTGATGGCATGATAAAAACATTGTAAAGCCTAGAATAAATGAAGAATTAAAATTTGGCGGTTTGGCCTACCAGTTAGTTATGAAAATTAAATAATAATACTAATAATAATAATAATAAATACTCATTTTAGTCTCTCATATTTTTCAACCTTACTAGTTTAGTGCTTCAAAAAAGAAGACCTAAGATGGTCTCCAAAAATGTCAAATGTGAGTCAAATTAGTCATTTTTAACATATTTTACAACACTTGGTAGGGACTAATTTGATCCAAAAAGGACTCATTTGACCCACATTTGAAATTTTTTGGGACCATTTTAGATCTTTTCTTTTTTTTTGAAGGACTAAATTGAGAAGGTCGAAAATATGAGGAACTAAAATGAGTATTTACTCAAATAATAATAATTATGATGATAATGATAATAATTGGTGAACTTGATATCCTACGCAATCAAATCAAGCCCGAGACAAAACTAATGAACCCAGCTCTACACCATGAGAGAATAAGCAAGAACGCTAAAATCTCAAACTATAATGTAAATTACTTGTACTTCATACACTTCAGCTTACATGCATAAAAACTCAGATTAATATATAATGGTGACAATACAAATAGCCCCAGATGATACTAATTGCACTTTAAAAGCTGCATAAGGGGTTTAAATATCTTACAACACATCCTAGTAAAACTAGTTCCTACAAATCTTTCCTCATCTATAGACAACTCAACCAACTTTCAATTCCTTCTCAACATCTGCAATACTACAACATAAATGGGAGCACATCTGCTGTCCCACGAATTGTACCACTGCATATACCATGTGCCTATGATTGGTTGAAAAAATGTTTTTAAATTAAAAAATTAATCATTACCCATTTCTCAGACCAATCACAATTGATGGCACAGTTTATG
This sequence comes from Lupinus angustifolius, assembly GCF_001865875.1. NCBI lineage: Eukaryota > Viridiplantae > Streptophyta > Magnoliopsida > Fabales > Fabaceae > Lupinus > Lupinus angustifolius. The sequence continues at coordinate 3,014,571 of NC_032021.1, read as the reverse complement.
GGACACCATATATGTACCCTCTAGACACGAGAGATGGTAATAAAAACAATTAGTAGTAACAATGTATTCATAAACATAGCTAATGGACACTACAGAACTAGCACATAGATAAGATAGAAATTCTAAAGGGAATAATGCAATAGTAATTTATTTTACCTTTGCATCATTACGAACAAACTGGATTCCATGTCCGGGGTAGACAGTTGAAGAACAGAACCAGCATTTCTCCAATCTCATTTTATCTCCCGACTAAAGCAACACTTCACTTCAAGAAAATATGGTCCCAAAAAAATGATAAATTATTCACTAAATTATTACCTAAGTCCCTCTAAGAATACGCATTAAGGAAAAACATATTGCGAAGTTTTAGTCTAATTGTGAATCCTTTAACAAAATCAAGCTGAACATTTAGCAGATATATATAAAAGGCAGGAATAGATATCAAGTATCAGAAATAAGATCCTATTTCTTGAACTTAACAACTAAGTAATGAATAACAAGAAGAGAAAAAAACTGCAGCAATAATTTTCAATAGAAACCATAAAAAACGAAATTAAAGTTTGGTTGAAGGTTAGAAAGAGAACCTGAAGGTGTTGCTGTGTTTTGGGGTGGGATTGAAAGATTGGATTGGAGTGTGGTAAAATGAGTATTGTAGGTGTATTTGGTTAGGGTTCCTTATGTAAAATTGAAGAAGTTATGGGCCTCAATTTATTTCTAGTCAAATGGGCTGCTAGGCTCAAACAACCATAATTAGGCTTGTCTCTTGAATTGTATGCACTTCACTTCATCGGGCCCATTCACTTTTCATTTTTCATTCTACTTAGCTCAAACCTCACAAACTCAATTTCACTCACTCAAAACATAGGCATGTTCTTGAGCCAACATTATGTGGATGGAAGAGTTGAAAAGTAGGAAAAGTTATTTTACAACCGTATTTCATCTTTATAAAATATTTACTTTTATTTTCTTTTCCTTTATTACTTAACTCTCAAACAAACTCTAGATGATTATTCCTATTTCAAGGCAGATTCCAATTTATTTTTATTATTTATTGAATGTCCTAAACCAACATTGCAATAATTTTATAGCTTCTATTTTCATGTAAAATAGTAGTTTTTATTTATCGATTTACTTCAAAAGTCCAATGTTGAAATGAGAAATATAATTCATTCTCACATTTGTAGTGGTTTGTCTAAATGGAAAATTTTAATTCCACCATCAAAATTTCTCCAAGTTTTCTTAACATATTTGTCATATGATTTAACATTAGTTGATTCTATTTTTTTAAGGATGTCTCTAAGATATAATAAGTCAAGTGGGGTATTCATACTATAATCTATTAACTAGTATCATATGAGTTAGGAAGATGATCTATACAAGGCTTTATAACCTTAATTTCTTAAGGGATGCACACTTGAATGATTTAGGAAGATGGTCTCATAGGAAATGAGATTGGAACTTAACTTAAATAAGACAACCTCGTATTTATGAATTTAAATTAATAGCTACTTTTATGGACGAACTTCAAAAAATTGTTCTACACGATATCTCACGAGAATTGTGGGAATGGTCTCATGACAAATTCAAACATTACTCAGTCAAATCAACTTATAAGTTTCTCGTCAAACATATTTATTAATGGGATCACATCAACCATCATCTTTATTTCCTTTAGGAATCCAAACCTCCATTAAAGGTTATATTCGCTTTGAGACTTTTCCATGATGGACTTCCAACAATGGAAGCTTTTCTTAGGAGGGGGTATCTCTTACCTAAGGAGAATGACCTTTTGGATCTTCTCCAACGAATACCCAGAATCTGCCTAACATTTTTTTTCTTCTTGTTGACTCATATTTTCAATTTGGCAAATTCTTTACAATTGGCTGGATGTTAGCATCGCTTTACCACCAAATCCAAAACTTCATTTCACAATGCATATTTGCATGGCAAAGCACAGAAAATGCCAAAAACTCTAGAGCATCATTTGGTTAACTATAATATGGTGTATTTGGTTATCTAAAAATGATGTCATCTTCAACTCCATCTCTTCAATACATCACGAAATTCGTAAAGGTGAAATCATGACTTTATATCAATGGGATGAGGAGAAAGACCGTAATATCCTACTCTAATTAGGTTATAAATCTCTTAGCTTGTCTGTCATAATTGTTTTTTGTTTTATTTTCCCATACCTTCTCAACCATGTTCTGACTTTGCACTTTTTTGTGCATTTTAATAATATCATTTTTTGCTGACAGAAAAGATAAAAAACCCTGCATCATTGAGAATGGAAAATGCCAAGAGTTAGGCTTTGTTTGAGAGTTAGGAGTGAAATGGATCAAAGGGTTAAGAAGGGGGAGGAATGGAAGGGAAAATGAAGGAAATTTTCCCCTGTGTTTGGAAGTATGAAATTTAGATGACGGATGGTAAACTAATAATAATATAAGAATATTTTTTAATTTTCTTTTAAAAATGTAATTAACAATGAGAAATAGACAATAATATATAATTCCATAATATACTAAAAATATTTAGTTATTTTGATATTTTATCTCCAAAAAACCTCAAATTGAGTGAATTTTAAAAATAGACACATCGAGGGTTTTGGAGGGTTTGAGAAACCCTCCAAAACCTTCCCTTCCTCTTGATCCAACTCCCAAACAAGGGGAAGAATTTCCAAAGCTATCTCTTCTCTTCCCCTCCTAAACCTCACTCCCAAACAAGGCCTAGGGCACCACCTCAATTATCACATGGGGTGATATAAAGCATAATATTTAACCTTATATTCCTAAATATACCCATCAAGATGTTAACCTGGTTGAAAGTGGTGATCAATATAATAGTAAAGAAAGTTCTCATTTGTCAAAAAAATATTTTATTATTAAATTTTAAATTTAAATATATGTTTTTCAATCAATTAGAGAAGTACCATATGAAGTGACACACTCTTTTAGTAGAGGAGATGTTGACTGATCATTGAGAAAGTGGAGAAAAGAATGACATTAATGAAAATGGTGGTGAAAATAAGGACATTAATGAAAATGGTGGTGAAAAGAAGGACATTAATGAAAAGGACATTAATTCACATTCAACTTTAAATTCACATTCATTCTTCAAAAAATCATTGAGTTGAGTTTTTTTTTTGTTTCCCACAGGTATCATTTTTTGCTGACAGAAAAGATAAGATAAAAAACCCTGCATCATTGAGAATGGAAAATGCCAAGAGTTAGGCTTTGTTTGAGAGTTAGGAGTGAAATGGATCAAAGGGTTAAGAAGGGGGAGGAAGGGAAGGGAAAATGAAGGAAATTCTCCCCTCTATTTGGAAGTATGAAATTTAGATGAGTGATGGTAAACTAATAATAATATAAGAATATTTTATAATTTTCTTTTAAAAATGTAATTAACAAAGAGAAATAGACAATAATATATAATTATATAATATTACTAAAAATATTTAGTTATTTTGATATTTTATCTCCAAAAAACCCCCAAATTGAGTGAACTTTAAAAATAGACACATCGAGGGTTTTGGAGGGTTTAAAAAACCCTCCAAAATATTCCCTTCCTCTTGATCCAACTCCCAAACAAGGGGAAGAATTTCCAAAGCTATCTCTTCTCTTCCCCTCCTAAACCTCACTCCCAAACAAGGCCTAAGGCACCACCTCAATTATCACATGGGGTGATATAAAGCATAATATTTAACCTTATATTCCTAAATATACCCATCGAGAGGTTAACCTGGTTGAAAGTGGTGATCAATAGAATAGTAAAGAAAGTTCTCATTTGTCAAAAAAATATTTTATTATTAAATTTTAAATTTAAATATATGTTTTTCAATCAATTAGAGAAGTACCATATGAAGTGACACACTCTTTTAGTAGAGGAGATGTTGACTGATCATTGAGAAAGTGGAGAAAAAAATGACATTAATGAAAATGGTGGTGAAAATAAGGACATTAATGAAAATGGTGGTGAAAAGAATGACATTAATGAAAAGGACATTAATTCACATTCTTTCTTCAAAAAATCATTTAGTTGAGTTTTTGTTTTGTTTCCCTTAGGTATCATTTTTTGCTGACAGAAAAGATAAAAAACTTACATCATTGAGAATGGAAAATGCTTAGAGTTAGGCTTTGTTTGAGAGTTATGAGTGAAATGGATCAAAGGGTTAAGAAGGGGGAGGAAGGGAAGGGAAAATGAAGGAAATTCTCCCCTTGTTTGGAAGTATGAAATTTAGATGATGGATGGTAAACTAATAATAATATAAGAATATTTTATAATTTTCTTTTAAAAATGTAATTAACAATGAGAAATGGACAATAATATATAATTATATAATATTACTAAAAATATTTAGTTATTTTGATATTTTATCTCCAAAAAACGCCAAATTGAGTGAACTTTAAAAATAGACACATCGAGGGTTTTGGAGGGTTTGAGAAACCCTCCAAAACCTTCCCTTCCTCTTGATCCAACTCTGAAACAAGGGGAAGAATTTCCAAAGCTATCTCTTCTCTTCCTCTCCTAAACCTCACTCCCAAACAAGGCCTAAGGCACCGCCTCAATTATCACATGGGGTGATATAAAGCATAATATTTAACCTTATATTCCTAAATATACCCATCGAGAGGTTAACCTGGTTGAAAGTGGTGATCAATAGAATAGTAAAGAAAGTTCTCATTTGTCAAAAATATATGTTATTATTAAATTTTAAATTTAAATATATGTTTTTCAATCAATTAGAGAAGTACCATATGAAGTGACACACTCTTTTAGTAGAGGAGATGTTGACTGATCATTGAGAAAGTGGTGAAAAGAATGACATTAATGAAAATGGTGGTGAAAAGAAGGACATTAATGAAAAGGACATTAATTCACATTCAACTTTAAATTCACATTCATTCTTCAAAAAATCATTTAGTTGAGTTTTTTTTGTGTGTTTCTCATAGGTATCATTTTTTGCTGACAGAAAAGATAAAAAACCCTGCATCATTGAGAATGGAAAATGCCAAGAGTTAGGCTTTGTTTGAGAGTTAGGAGTGAAATGGATCAAAAGGTTAAGAAGGGGGAGGAAGGGAAGGGAAAATGAAGGAAATTCTCCCCTTGTTTGGAAGTATGAAATTTAGATGATGGATGGTAAACTAATAATAATATAAGAATATTTTTTAAATTTCTTTTAAAAATGTAATTAACAATGAGAAATGGACAATAATATATAATTATATAATATTACTAAAAATATTTAGTTATTTTGATATTTTATCTCCAAAAAACGCCAAATTGAGTGAACTTTAAAAATAGACACATCGAGGGTTTTGGAGGGTTTGAGAAACCCTCCAAAACCTTCCCTTCCTCTTGATCCAACTCCCAAACAAGGGGAAGAATTTCCAAAGCTATCTCTTCTCTTCCCCTCCTAAACCTCACTCCCAAACAAGGCCTAAGGCACCACCTCAATTATCACATGGGGTGATATAAAGCATAATATTTAACCTTATATTCCTAAATATACCCATCAAGATGTTAACCTGGTTGAAAGTGGTGATCAATATAATAGTAAAGAAAGTTCTCATTTGTCAAAAAAATATTTTATTATTAAATTTTAAATTTAAATATATGTTTTTCAATCAATTAGAGAAGTACCATATGAAGTGACACACTCTTTTAGTAGAGGAGATGTTGACTGATCATTGAGAAAGTGGAGAAAAGAATGACATTAATGAAAATGGTGGTGAAAATAAGGACATTAATGAAAATGGTGGTGAAAAGAATGACATTAATGAAAAGGACATTAATTCACATTCTTTCTTCAAAAAATCATTTAGTTGAGTTTTTGTTTTGTTTCCCTTAGGTATCATTTTTTGCTGACAGAAAAGATAAAAAAACTTGCATCATTGAGAATGGAAAATGCTTAGAGTTAGGCTTTGTTTGAGAGTAATGAGTGAAATGGATCAAAGGGTTAAGAAGGGGGAGGAAGGGAAGGGAAAATGAAGGAAATTCTCCCCTTTGTTTGGAAGTATGAAATTTAGATGAGAGATGGTAAACTAATAATAATATAAGAATATTTTATAATTTTCTTTTAAAAATGTAATTAACAATGAGAAATGGACAATAATATATAATTATATAATATTACTAAAAATATTTAGTTATTTTGATATTTTATCTCCAAAAAACCCTAAATTGAGTGAACTTTAAAAATAGACACATCGAGGGTTTTGGAGGGTTTGAGAAACCCTCCAAAACCTTCCCTTCCTCTTGATCCAACTCCCAAACAAGGGGAAGAATTTCCAAAGCTATCTCTTCTCTTCCCCTCCTAAACCTCACTCCCAAACAAGGCCTAAGGCACCACCTCAATTATCACATGGGGTGATATAAAGCATAATATTTAACCTTATATTCCTAAATATACCCATCGAGAGGTTAACCTGGTTGAAAGTGGTGATCAATAGAATAGTAAAGAAATTTCTCATTTGTCAAAAATATATTTTATTATTAAATTTTAAATTTAAATATATGTTTTTCAATCAATTAGAGAAGTACCTTATGTAGTGACGCACTCTTTTAGTAGCGGAGATGTTGACTGATCATTGAGAAAGTGGAGAAAAGAATGACATTAATGAAAATGGTGGTGAAAAGAAGGACATTAATGAAAATGGTGGTGAAAAGAAGGACATTAATTAAAAGGACATTAATTCACATTCAACTTTAAATTCAATTCATTCTTCAAAAAATCATTTAGTTGAGTTTTTTTTTATTTCCCATAGGTATCATTGTACTAGAGGCAATTCTGTCCGAGCCGGGAACATTCAAAACATATATTATTTATATTCACATATAAATGCATATATTTATTATAGCTTGTTGGTAGCATTGTATCATTCTCATCACAAGGATGTGTGTTTCGACCATAATGGTCCTTTTGAATTTTATATAAAAAAATATATTATCATTTTATACATGATTAAACATGGTAAGGCAAACTGTCCAAATAGAAACAATGTTTCAACAATACCAATCACTTAATAATGCAATCAACCACCAACCAATGCAACAAACCATAAATGTTGCACCCATTTAAACAAACAAGTCAGGTAATATATATAAACAAGACATGTTCACATAATAGACTCATCATAAGATACTCTGCACAACATCAATTTCTAGTCGTTGGACATAGAAATAAATTTATAAGTGGTATCTCAATGTAATTATCAAATATTAACAATTAGTTCTGTCAAACAATAGTCTTTCTTTGGACTAACTATTATTCACATGGAAAAAAAACTTTATATTTGTTTCATATTTATTATCACAAGTATGTTATTATTTTGCCAAACAATGTCTTCCTTTGGACTTGAACACAATTTGCATAAATAATCTCATACTCATCTTGTAATCTTAATTAATTTCCACAATATATGTTACTTTGACAACATGTTGCATCAATTAATTCAAAAATAATTACCAAACAAAAAATAAATAATATGGCCCCATTATAAAAAAATATAATCTTGGAATTAAAACTTTTAGATTTGATATCTTTTATGATTAACAAATCTAATATCACAATATAGTTCCAAATCAAAAAAAGATATATTACTTATATATCAACCCATAAAATAGATACAATCTTAATCAAATGCAAAACAGATCTAGATTGAAATGCATAAAAATATATGCAAATTATTATCGAAATTCCAAATCGAATATGGTGATGCATATCTTAATCGTAAACATATATATAATTTTAAACATTAACCATAACCATTATATATATATATATATATATATTAATTTTAATGAGTAATTCGAGACATCACAACAATCTCAAGCTAGAAAAAATGACATATGTATATATGTATATTTTAATTCGCATTATATATACAATGACATGAATTCCATATTGTATAAGTATAAAAGATAAAATACTACTTAACTCATATATACCTTATACATATAATTCAACAAATTGCAAAATTGTAAAGTGACAAAAGTCAATGTCCAACATATTGTATAACAGAGTCATAAAAGTTAATACAATATTCATGCACAAATCTGAATATATACTTCAACACATTCAAATAAATGGAAACGGATAAAAGTTATCATCGTTATTCATAAGTACTTAATTTTCATAACTAATGACAGAAGCATAAAAATCCTCAAATTTAAAAAATTAGGTTTATAAAAAATTGGGGGAAAACATCTTTAGATATTTTAGATACCACACGTTAGATATTTCCTGATGATCGGTGAAATATGAATATCATGTTTCTCGCACATAATATCAAACAAGGATATAACGTCATACTTGAATCCCTGAATCCATGTTTTCTGATCTACTCCTTTGATATACCTTTTGAGAGAGTTTTGGTATGAAAGTTTTCCTCAACCAAATCCATGATTCCGTTTGGGACCTTCGTTTTCTCTCTAGTGGGGAGATGTGAAAATTATTTGTGATTTGGTGTATTGGGGATTATAACCGTTCGTTATGTGTTAACTTATAGGGTTCTCATTATCCCCTATATATTAATTGTTTTGGTATCCACTCATTAAGCTCATATTCATTGTTAGTTTCAGAAGTCTTATAGGTTGTCATTAATTAGATCACATGTTTTGTAATCCAAAATAAAAATAAATAGTTAATATAATTGTATTAAATATATGACCCTTCACCAAATTATGAATTTGTAACATACCAAACTCTTTTTTGTTTTCATTTTAAGTAGATACCAACTATAAGGCAGACTGATATAGTGTTGGTTTCGTTCCATCTCATATCTTAGAAAATGATCGGATCAATACAATGATTTCTACACTTACATTTTTAATAGAATTTCAGTGCTGCTAATAGCCAGTGTGATTTGCTAGAGAATAGTATGCACTGATATATTAGAGATTAACAATACACTATCTCAAAATTGAGATAACATTTCCCTTGTATTTTTCTGCACATCATTGTATTCTGTTGTGGATATGGATACTCATATGCTTTTAGCTTTTGTAGGCTGGCTCATACCATGCATCCTCATTATTGGTAGCATCTAGAGTCTAGACCTCCAATTCCTGGAGTTCTTAGTCGAGGAATTTGTGTTGAAGGTCTTTCTAGTGTCTTGGTCCGTCTCCGGGGAACTGAAAATGTTTACACAATTGCTGTGACTAAAATGGGAAGCCATGGGGCAGTTCAACTTGGTGCATGTTTTCTGCTAGTGTTGTCTCTCATAGGTAAGTGTCTATTAACTTTATGCTCTTGGAGCTAACCTTCATTGGGAGTATATTTATTATATGCAATGAATTATTGTGAAAAGCCATTTGAGTTATGCATTGTTGATATTTCTACAAGGATTCATGTGGTTTGTGTATTATTTATCATGCAATTTCTTTGTGTTCTTATACGGTGATTGTGAGCTTGTAAAGTAATACACTTATGGCTTAGTAATGTACATTTATGATGCCATTTAAGGTATGGCTAAGGCCCTAGCAATTCTCAATGCATTTTACTGTTCTCTAATGCAATCTAATAGAAGCCGGTCCTTGAGTAAAAATTGTAAGTACACAACATTAGTAAGAAAATGAACAAATTCGTAGCTTGGAATATTCAATATATGATGTTATCTGAACAAAATTTATAGCTGAAATTAGAGATACAAGGTCAATGACCTGTAAATTGATAGTAACAAGTTCAAATGCTCATAGAAGATAGTTTCCACTTCTTCCAACTGCCAAATGTGCCTGGTCAATGCACATAGAAAACTTCTTTCACTTTATGTTTTCTGACCTCTTTAGAGCATATTTTTCAATTTTATAGTGTTGTTAATATTATACCGGTCATTAAATAGGTTAGGGTATTGCTATAGTTATATCTAATTAAACCGCATATCAGCGAAATTAGATATAAAAATATAATATATTATTATTATGTTGAAAAATCAATATTTATTCAATTTTATTAAAAAATTAATTTTAAATAAAAACTGGCCGGTATGACCGGTACGGTTCAATTGAAAACCGGCGGATATGACCGATTTTGAACGGTTTTAACCAGTATGATTGCATGACCGGTATAATTACTGTACCGTACCGGTATTGAGACCAGCCGGTACGAACCGGTTTTTATAACATTGCAATTCTGTGTATATGTTGCCAAAAACATTATGAAAATGCATGTTTGCTATTAGATAATTTACTTAGGTGGTTAGCATAAGTATTATTCAAACATTATATTCACCTTTAATGTTCAGTGAATTTCAATCCACATATTTACACCTATGTTTTGCATCCTAAGTTGAACATTGGCACAGTATTTTAGAAGTCGTTAGTATGTTATTGGCATCAATCTTTAGCTTCTGCAACAATGAATCATAAACACTAGCACCAACATGGGACATGTAATCAAGAGCAATGATACGAGAAACACTAAACTATTCAAGTATATTTAATCATATTGTGTTGAGTTTGACACATGGTCATCTGAGTTGTTTGTGTTGGATTTATCTATCTCTGCATGAGAAACTTAAATAATTGTCAGCTTGTAAGCCCTTCAAAACTGACAATATCAATATCCATCTTTCATGTGATTGAATTTATCCTGCCTTCAATTTTTCTATTGGATTATTGCCTAAAACAGGATAGCTAGCACATTGCACGTACTAATTGCTAAAGCTGTTATAAAGATTCTAAAAGATACTTCCCTATCGATTTGTTTGGTATATGCAATTGTTTATTTATTAGCAACTCAACCATCAACCTACATAGAAACTATAGAAAAGCTGTTTATTTATTGTGCTGAGTATTTCCATTATTGGGATAAAATATGCCATAGAACAATTAGGGTATGCAATTCATTGATAGTTTTTCGTTGGCTTTTCTTGCGTTTGCTTAATATATTTTTCTTCCCCATGTGTATGCTGATGTAATACAGCAGGTAAGGTTGGAGATTTCATTGCTTCAATTCCTGATGTCATGGTTGCTGGTCTCCTCTTCTTTATGTGGGCAATGCTCACTGCATTGGGCTTGTCAAATCTATGATATATCATCATAGTTGGGTTATCATTGTTTTTCTCTCTTTCAATAGCTGTGTACTTTTAGCAATATGGCATCTCTCCAAACTCCAACTTGTCTGTGCCAAGTTATTTTCAGCTCTACATTGTGGCTTCTCATGGGCCTTTCCATAGCAAATATGGAGGGGTATGCCTTTATCTCATTGTATTCTTTCATTATTCTAACACTTGAATGTTGGTTACAAACTACTCTACTCCTTCAACAAACGTCTGTATTGGTAGTTGACATGACAGGATTTTCTAAAATAACACTTGTTAATATGTTCTTTTCTGTAGTTGAACTATGTCTTAAACACTCTATTTTCACTAGACATGGTGATAGCATTTCTTGTTGCTTTTATCTTGGATAATACTGTACCTGGCAGTAAGCAGGAACGTGGCTATATGTTTGGTTTGAACCCGAGGTTGCTAGAAAGAAGCCTGTTGTTGCTAATGACTACGGGTTGCCCTTAAGAATTGGTAAGATATTCAGATGGGTGAAGTGGGTTGGCCTATATGAAAGGGGTGAACATCTTTTGTCCCTATACAGAAGTTACTGGCACTAATGAATACTAATAGGTCATGTCAGAGTTACTTGGTGTACATGGGAAATTCCATAGGAGTCATTAACCGTGTATGTAGTTGAGTCATTCATCATCTTCAGGTAGATGTTTTTCTTGCTTTATTTAAGGTGAGATTTCACACACCATTTTGAAGGTGTATATATAGAATTTTTTAATTTGAAGTTTTGTCCAGATTCATTGTAAAAGAGGTAGCAAACTATATTATTGTTAGTTATCGGTTATATAGGGGAGCACATCTGTTGTCTCATACTTTGTATCACTTCATATACCAATCACATGCCCATAAGACATGGAGTGACATAAAGTATAGGACAAAAGATGTGTACCCGTTATGTAGTAAAATCTGGTATATGTACTTATTGCATTTATGAAACAAAGCATCTTCAGGGCCATAAAGGTCTGTTTTGCTTCTGTAAATGTAGTTCGTATCTTAGATGTTTTATTAGGGTGGCCCAGTATATGTGGCTCCATGTCTGGACTAGATATACGTACGAAATCTTACAATTAGGTCTCTTAGATGTTTCATTCTGTGAACAAATGTTAACATCTTAAATATGGTTCATTCTGCGTTTTGTTCAATTTAATTATGAAGAATGCTGAAACAGCATTGGTGGTAGGGTTACCATTCTTTCTCAACCATCAATGGAGATTATAAAAATCAGATTCTACCTCAATGACAAAGAGATAAGTTTTGACAATTACTACATTGTTAAGTTTGATAATGATCATTTCTTACAACTTGATGAAGAAAATGAAAGCCAACTTTTATTGTATCAATCAACAAGTTCTTTTTCTTTATTACTTCCTTAAACATTTTCAAAACGCACTAATTTTATACAAAAAATATGAATTTTTTATTTGATCTTGAATTGTCTACCCTATTATTAGTTATATTCAATATGTCTTAAAATAATGACAATAAAATGGTGATTTATGCACTATTGTTTTGTTTAAATTATTTATTGGTTCTAACATTATATTGTTAGCAATAACTAATTTAAATGTTGATGATAAAATAAAATATATTGAAATTAACTTTGAGTTTGAGTTTGGAAGTACTTTTGAATCATCATTCATTGTACAAACAAATATATTTGTTAGTGACAATGGCCTAAGAGAATAATTGATATAACTTCGTTTAATCCCATAAAAAATTTCCACTAAATATAGTATATATTATGAATCAATATTGGTTCATAATTGTTGGTTTGTTATAAAATGTATCAACAATTCTAAAGATATATTACTTAAATACATAAAATAAAAGAGAATAGTGATTTCATAATCGAATTCTATATACAAATTATAAATGAACTTATCTAAGATAATGTATAATTAATTAACAGTAAATTAAACTAATACTCATTAGAGTTTAACTTAATTGCACTCATCATATTTTTTTGTTCAAAGTATTACCCTTGTCACATTTTTTTTGTTCAAAAGATTACTCTCATACCCCTATATGGATAGTTAGTGTAACATGCATATACAAATTAAGCAAAAAATGGAATGGTGCTTTGTATAATTTAAGTAAGTAAAATTTACTCTATAATTAATTATACTGATTAAGATTTTTGTTGATTTCTTTCATATTTCAATAATGGAGATTCTCAAATTTAACTAAATTATAGACGGTTCCTAACCAATACTCATGCTTTTTCATTTTATGCTTACGATTTTTTTTATATGGTCATTTATGTTATTTGAATTTTTATTTTATTTTATGTTATTATCTACGCTATTCGAAAATATTGTGATTATATATGTTATTCGAACATTTCCTTTTTAATCCTAAAAATACAGAACTAATCATAGAGGAACCTGCCTCTCTTTCTTTAAACCCTCTCTATGTTTACTATAATGGATAGGAAAGTCAATAATTGTGTTAAAATGATACTGCATTTGTTTAGAAAATTATATTTTATCATGAATATGGTAATTGTATTACGTATTTGTCCTTGAGTAGTATTTCTCATCCCATTGAATTAGAAACTAGTAGTCTTACAAATATTATAAATGTCTCTCGTATTGTTCTAGTTTGAATCATGGTCTAAAAATAGTAAAAGAAATATCGATAAATAAACATCCATGGTTAATGAAAAAATACATATAATTTAGAGCAAAAATGATATTTTAATCACATATCCATTACACATGTTAAAAACTATAATGTAATATTGACGTACCATCACTCATAATATTTTGTACACACTCACTACATTGTCTATCATTTATTTATATCTGTTTTACTTATGCTAAAGAATGAATTAGTGATAATTAAGTATAAAATTAAGGGTAGATAATACAATATTAATATAAAAAATTGTATATATTTTTCCCTCTCTAAAAATTAATAGAGAATAAAAGTACATAAATTTAGAACTTAGTGCATATCACTTCAATTCTATTTTATTTGTTAAACATTAGTTGAAAAAAAGAGTAAATTACATTATCATCTTCTAAGTTTTAGGAAGATTATATAAATCACTATCTTTTTTATCTACACAAATCAGCTCTAATTTATATATGTATTATATTGATTACGTAGCAAGAGATATAAGTATAATTTTTTAAACAAAAAATGTGTGATAGAATGTAATTAAGTTAAACAAAATATGATATATTGTGATTTTTTAATTTGTTATAAAATGCATAATTTTAAAGATGTTGTTTATATCACTCTTATACTGTTATATAATAAACCAAAAAAATGAAGAGACATTAATTCTTATAGTATCTAAACTTATTTCAACATCATATTTTATTTAACTTAATTATACTTATCATTCTTATGTGGATAGTAACTATAATATATGTATTTAAATAAGATGTTATATATAAACAAAAATATGTGAAGTAAAATTTATATAATTTTAATAAAACTCAGAAGTGTGAGTATAAAACTCAACAGCTACAAAATGGTGTAACTAATTTCCTAGTGTTTCTTTTTTCATATAGAATTCTTATAAATTCTCTTTAATAATTACTGAATGGAGAAAGTATGTACTAATTTTTTTATAAGATACATTGAATTATTATTATTTTAATTTTTTAGTCATTAGTTGTCAAAATTCATTAAACTCTCATAACTTTTTTCCTAAAATTTCCTTCCTTAGATACAAAATTCCTATAATTTCTCTTTAATAATTACCAAGTGCAGAAACAGGTATTGAATTTTCTTTTGGTTGGTAAGATGTTTTTTTTTATTCAAATTATTTTTATGTAATATTGAGAGAATTATTTTAAACAAATAAGATTATATCAACAACGGTTGGTTTTCCATACGTATTCTCGCACTGGTTGATACATGTTTGATTTCCCTAAAGCAAAGTCTTAGGTTCGAATCTTGTGGATTAAAAAATACCCACTAAAAGAGTTAATCTCACATATCTATAGATGATCCTAATTCAGACAGGATTGTCTCCCGTATAAAAATACACATGAAAAACAAAACAAAAACATATAGGATAATCCATAGAGAAAAAAATACTAAAGCTTATCAATTGTCTTATAAAATAAACTTATTTTCTATTTGCTACTCTCTCTCTCATCATTGCGTTTGTTTTTGTTTTCTATCATTCTCTCAAATACTCTTTGATCATCGTGCGCTGATTCGATAAATGTTCTGATATAAAACCCTTACCTTTTCATTCTTCAATGGTTTCTTCTTCTTCCTCTCGACCCCTCAACTGTTCCAAGGCCCAAATGAGCTTCTTCAAAATTCTCGATACTATTTCATCGGTACCACCCTCCACTGAAGAAAATCCTTTGATTCATGGAGATGATGATAGGTCTGCGTCTTTTCCTAAGAAGAGTAGAGGGATTGATATTGATTTGAATGTGAGTATCTATCCCACCACTGAGTTCGAAGAATCTGAATCTTTTGTCGTCAATCAAGAAAACAAGGAAAGCTTTGAAGGAAAAGAATCTAAGGTTGGAGCTGTTGAAGAAAAGAGTGTGGGTACCCAAGTCCAAAGCTTTGAAGTTGAAAACAAAGAAATTGGTAACGTGGAATCTGAAGCGAAAGGAGAAGAAGGTGGCAAAGAAAAAACAGCGTATACTAATGCAAATTCCTTAGATTTCCGTGTGGAAGCAGCGAAAGTGGAATCGGAAAGGAACGAGCCAAAATCGGAGGAAGAGAAGAAGGAAACGAGTTCCGAGTTGAGGAGTGCAAGAGCAAGGAATAGTGTGTTGCCTGTTAGATACAAAGACTCGGTGGTGGGAACATCAACAAAACGCAAACAAACACCGCGGATGGTAACTAAGAACACTCATACCCGACCACGCCGGTAATAAAACCCTTTTCATCTTTATTTTCTTTGTTTGTAATTAGAACAAGCTGAATGATAATTTGATTAGAGGCACAGTTGTTTGATTCATGTTTTACTAGGTAGTTAATACTGTTTAGTTCTTTTCATTGTTGTTACTTATGACTTGGGAGGTTTTCTCATTGGTGATGCTGATGCTTTAGATTTAAGCTTAAAGAAGATAACGAATAGATGTATTCAGATATAATGCTTGTTCTTTTTTGCAAACGAAATAGTTTTAAGTTTATGGTACCAACTCTCAGGTGAGGTAGAAAAAGAGCTTAAATTATGATGTGAAAGAACTTCATCGTTTTGCCTTCTGTTGCTTGTATATATGTACCAACTATATAAGTGATAATGGTAATGATTTCAACTTTTAAGATATCATTAATGATATCATCATATCAATGATAATAGGTGGAAGTACTCATATTTTTTTGGGTGGAAACTAGATCTTTTGTGAGGAGATTTTCTTGAACACATTAGGTTTAAAAGCTCTTATTTGATAAGTCTAGCTTATATCTTATAATTTGCGAACTTATAATCTCTTTGATATCATTTCACTATTTAATTTCACCGAACACCTTATCAACTTTCAACTCTTAGTTTTTTAACATGCATCTAGTTTTTAGGGAATTTTAATAGACAACTAATAAATTTTGACTGATTTAGGCCGTATTTTGATTGATTGGCAACATGAACCTTAGATTCATGACTCCCCTATTGTTGCAAAGAGTTTTGTTCTCCTTCATCATTCATGTGAAAATTTTATTAAAAGAGTAATAAAATTACAAGTAATGAATAACAAATGTAGAAATCAAATCCCCTATTCAACATAGCTAAAACTTCTTAACAATAACAGTCCAAACATAAAATCGGATTAGAACACCATTCAAATCAAAATATATTTGTGACTTTTGTGTCTACTTTAGTATAAAAACATACAAATAGTATGCAACTATTATGCTTTGCACTCATTTTTATTTTATTTTTGGGTTAACTTTTTTCCATTTGTTTCTTTCTTTTTCTTTCTTTCTTAGTAGAATATGTAAATATTCTTTCAATATAAATCTTTTATACTCATTAATCTATACAAGTATGTTTGTGACCATTTAGAAACAATTACATTGTTAAAAAATTTGATGCCTGTTTTTTTTTAATTTACTTTTTTTAAACAAGATTTAGTTTTTATTAGTAATAAAGCTAGAATTAGGGTAAAAGATATTGTTCATATTGTTCCTTCAATTAAGAGACAATATAGTTAAACTTACACACAGAGAAAATTTTGTGAAAACTAGGAAATAGATGTTAAAAGAACAAATAAAAACTAGGCTATTTGATTGTTATCTTAAAATTAAGAGAGTCATAAAGTATGCTTGACATGTTTCTCTAATAATTTCCTTTACAATTTTTGGCAACACAATTGACCAACTTATTACTATTTATTATTCTATTTTTTGTAGCCTTTAATGGATGCGAATTGGAAAGCTGAGACTTGTCTGTAGTTCTCAACTTGAAGGGCCAATTGTGGAGCCTAACTCATCAACCAAGCTTTTGGAATGGGAGCTCTCACTATGAATCACTCAGTTTCTGTCTGTAGAATCTGTGGTTGTGTATGTGGAGTCTTGTTTTTCTTTCATTTCTGTTGGATTGTTGTTTATTTTTATCTTTGTTTTGTGGCCAAGGCCCTCCTTGACACAGAAAATGGTTTCTAGTACAATCACCATGAAGCGGTGAAGACTTTAGTATAAAGCCATGGGTCATACATTATTTAAGGAAACATTTCTGTTTTAAGATTTCTAAATTGATGTGCTTTATTTTTATAACTTTCCAAGGTTCTAAGCTTCTTTTTTGACTGTTGTGTTGAGGTCAACGACCTAGAATTTATATGATGAATGTTTTGGGAACAAAGATTTTTTATCTCGGATCATATTTCATACGCTATTATATGCTAATGAAAATATGTTAAATAAAAATCATTATTCCTATTATTTTGTTTTATTATCATTGGTATGAGACAGCGTATGAGATAGTATATATAGGAACCAGATCCTATGTTTCTAAAACTTTATGTCTCTCTGTCTCAAATCAATCATATTCCATCAAATAACATAAAAGTATTATTTTATGTTTTTTATATTTCTTTTTAAGTGTGTGTTAATTTTCTATTAGACTGAGACAAATGATCTCCATTCATATATATATATATATATATATATATGACAACAGATCTCTAAGTACCTTTTCAACAGCAACTCTATTTTATTGATGAACATGTTTTAATATCCAAGCCTTATAGATGCACATAGATCTCCTTTGTCAATGTTCCAAGAAAACTTCTTTTAGCCTAGTTCCAAAAATACTAATCTATTTCAATTCTTACCAATACCATCTCTCGATTTCACAAGGAGTGTAATTATCTGTATACTCAATCAATGTTGCCCTATCCTTATTTTGGAAAAATTTAGTAGAAGTGAACAACGCATTTAAAACTTTGTTTTAGCTGATAAAACTGACAGAAAAATTAGTAATCATTAAGTCTCTAGGATTCAAAATCTTTTTCATAACATGGTTTACTGTGGAGATACCAGAAATTAGAGATCACGACCAGCATTAGATTTAACAATGTTATATATAAGTACAACCAACATTTTTCATTACTCTAACTATATTGTAGAAGTTTTCGCCCAAAAAATCTGCTAGGAAATAAAACTATAAAAGTATAAAACAGGTATTACATGCCAAATATAATGTCAAATATTGTAATCTGGTAGGCTTAAATTGTGCATGTATTGAACAGTTATAACACCTATCAAGCCGAATTAATACATAACTTAATAATCATAATTTATTCAACATGTTTGTAATCATAATAAGAAAACATAATTTCTATATATATCATACTATATTTTTCTTTAGTGACATATTATAATAAAAAAGATCTTTAGTACAGTTTTAAAAAAGTATTAGTTATAATATAGCCTACAATTCAAAAACGTATATGCTAAATTATTCTATAATACAAGAAATATACTCATACTGACAATTCTATCCCCTAAATATTTTGTGAATTGTGCACTAAACTAATAGTCATATTAGGTCTACATTAGTTTTGCATGAGTTGTCATGAACTTTGGGTTAATACAACACTTGCCCTTGATTATGGCATTACAAAGACTCCTACTCCCATATAAACCCTCCCATTAATTGTATTCAGCTTCATTTATTCACACTTAAAACTAAAACAATCTTCTCTTCTTCTTATTGGTCAAAATTTACAGCTTCAAAACCTAGCCAAATTCCTTCAAACATTCTTGAGAAATACCCATGCATGTTGCAGAAAAACAACCACCATCACCTAGCTAGCTAGTGTTCCTTTGGGCGAACCACATTATCTTTGCATGTGATGGATTAAGGGGGGAATAAACCGTGGCCGATAAATTTCAAGTCTTCCCATCATCACCACTTTGCAATTTTTAACCTATGGTGGGTATAAACCTTGTCTTTAGTTCACTTTCTCATTTTAGTCACTTGAAACTTTTAGAGTTTGATATATCCGCGGTCATTATTGCTTCTATAGCTTTCTTGCGTTAAGGGCAAAAGACCATTTTCAATTTCCTGGTTGGACTCACAATTGCGAGCAAGTGTTGTCGAAACTGTTTGACCAGACTGCGATCGATGAGCCTCCAACTACCAAGGAGTTCTATTATTACCGGGGTACGGAAGAATGAAGAGCCACAAGTGATATACTACGTCTTGAACCAAAACCTTAAGGCATTAGTTTCATGACATTTTCTACTTATAAAGTTTTTCACTCCTCACCACATATCCAACGTGGAACTTCACACTTCAATAAACCCAACACAAACACCAAATTCTTTCACGAGTTTGTTGATACTATACCCTTGTTCGAAGTACAACTTTAAAATCATCATCAATTGAGATAGGAGAAGTGCAACAACTATTTACACTCATTGATTTAGCTAACAACTAAAATATCCATGGCAACCAAGATCGGAATCCCACCACCCTTTCATATAAGAAACCAGCACCGTCAACCCCACCACCCTTTTGAGGCTCCCCTCTGCCAATCGTGAAGGAGGCTCTCTTCAACAGGTATACATGATCCGTTTTCTGGCTTATATTTTAGCAATTCAACTCATATAACTCATTTTCATGCTTGGATTCTTTCCATAATATATATCTCATTGTTTGTAATAATGGTAGGCTTTCTTCTCTGTGGAGGAGGTAAGGCTGGATTGCTAATCTGCCCCTTGAAGAGATGACATTGGACGGTCTTGGTAGATACCTGAAAAAGCAATTAGACACTAAGTATAAGAAGAGATATGCATAGGGGATGTAATAAGAGTATATATGAAAATATATAACTGTAAACTTCCATATGACACTACAAAAATATAGCAGAATGGGCACTCTACGGATGCTACATTTTCCAAAACCGTAGCTAAAATATTACAAATACACACAGATACGAATGGTTAGTTCTCATAAACAAGTGATTTGGTTATTTTTTCTCAACTTGGGCAACTGACTTGGAGGCTGCCCAATTTGCAGAATCCTTATAAGTATGTTTGCTTTCTCATTGATCAATATGCTTTGGTATATAAGATTTTCTTTGTATCTAGAGTGAACATGACTAGTTTAGATGTTAACCAATTTTCTAAGGACACTAGTTAAGGTAGTAAGAAAGATAATTGTATCTTGGGAAATCATGTATCTAATATATTGAGAACTAATGGGCTTAATTTTTTGATATCAACTTTCTCTTATTGTTTTCTTTAACTAATGTCTTAGGGCACTTGTAGTCTTTTGTAAAAAATATGATCATCAAGTGTCTTATATGACTTTTGGGAGCGTATAATGTGAAAAGGTACAAGAATTTCACCATTAAATTTATCGACAACTTGTTTAATTCGTATATAGATTAGTTTGTCAAACGGACACGAATAAATGTAGATAATATTTAGTAACTCCAAGAACAAATATGAGTTTCCTTCAAATGTTGTATGAGCATGAATCCTTTCTAGTAATGTAAGTGGTTCACCACTAGTTATGACGAACACAAGTGGTGGAAGTGTTGGTCTATACTCAGTAGATTTCCCCTTCTTATTTCAAAGTACCAGCAATATATTTTCTTCAACATAGCACGTGCTTTTAGTTATGTGCTATTTATTTAGTTACCCAATAATGATATAACAAATACATTAGGTGCATTATAAATATTATATTTTATTTGAGGTAACTAAATACTATCGTTGATGATGATCAAATAAGTTATGCTGCAATTTCACCAAGCATATCATTGGATATGCAAACATACACACACAAAAGTAGTAGCAGTGAAAGAGGAGTCTGCAAAAGTTTAAGCAGAGGATATGACCCTGAATAGAGTGACAAGATAGAAAAGGGTTCATGGATATGTCAAGCCAAGTTTCATTAGAGGAACAATTACAACTTCAAGAAATAAGAAAACATCAAATATTAGTATAATAACAACATAACATGCATGCTTGGGTTTCCCATTTAGTACTTTATGAGATATTTGTAATGTATTGTACCCTAACAAAGACTAAGCCAATTTTCTAGTACTTTATGAGATATCTGAGATGTCATTTGCTTGATGTAGTTCTAGTTGATAACTCTTTAACTATAGTGACTCTCCTGTCTACAATTCTCTTTTTGTCACACTTGTATGAAGTCAACTAAACTTTGCCAACACCAATGAACATCTGATTGTGCTCATTACTAGTGAGTTTACACACAAGTGGTCCTTTTCACATATTCCTTAGCATTATGATGATCATTTGTTACAAATTCTGTTTGATAGAAATTTGAGGTTGATATTTTCAGCTTGGAGACAAAGTAAGAACCAAATCTTAAAATATTAGATAATATCCATTTTGCAAAAAGAAAGTTAGTCAAATGTTCATACAACAACTATTTATAGGAATGAGTTGCAAGGTTGAGTTTTTGTTGTATATGGAATTTGTTATAATTGTTCTTTTTTTTGTTTGTTTAATTTTTGTTGTTGTTGATTGCATTGTTTTGTAGTATTTGTTGAACTTTCAATGTCCAGGGTTAGATTCAAATGACGTGAAAGAGATGAGGAAGTTGAAAAGTGTAAAGAAGGAACCTGCTTGTGTTCGCACAAAGATGTAGGAGTCAAGGGAGAAAGCAAGAGAAAGAGCAATACTACTAGATGACTAGTAACAAGATGAGCAACACTACCAACAATAATGGGAGGGTAATGCAAGTGCATGACTTGAAGAAAAAGTGAACTGCAATAACTGAAAATAACCAAATAAAGTCCCTTCTTTGCATGTTAGCCACTGCTTCAACCCCTAAATGTTTCAAACATCATGGTTCTGGTATGTGCAACTTTGCTTCTTACAATGCAAACATTTTCTTAATTGTGGATTTGCTACCCTTGCAGGTGTTATCAAGGAAGCAATCAATACATTAAGGAGTAATAATGTTAATGCATTTGTGTTGGACCTAAGAGATAATAGGTGATTTAACACTCAACATTTCTAATTTTATACTTTCGCCGAGACTAGACTTCTGAGCTTAAATTTGTTGCAGTGTTGGTCTTTTCCCAAAAGGAATTCAGATTGCCAAATTTTGGTATGATATGCCTACCAATTAATTGAATTTTTATATTTTGTATTATCTTTGACTGGTGGAGCTTGAAATTAGCTGCATGGTTTTACTATCTTTCAAGAGACAATTATTTCATGTATATGCAGTTAGGGCCACTCCCTTTCTAATAAATTGGAGGCGTTGGTACTATACTTGAAAGTGGTCAATATCCTAATGTTGCTCAAATTTTCATGGCCTCTTCTACAATTGTGAATGATAGCACAGGTGAAACTGTTACTAA
Source organism: Lupinus angustifolius (assembly GCF_001865875.1). Classification (NCBI taxonomy): domain Eukaryota; kingdom Viridiplantae; phylum Streptophyta; class Magnoliopsida; order Fabales; family Fabaceae; genus Lupinus; species Lupinus angustifolius. Next base: position 2,991,740 of record NC_032021.1, on the reverse strand, counting down.
TTATATAAAGTCCACAAAGTAAAATATATGTTCTTCTGTATTCTATGAATGATATCGATAAGTAGTTATAGGTGCTTATTTTATGTATATATAGCTAGCTCAAACAAAATATTTGTGGCAATACGTAGTTATAAGTACTTAAGCATTTTTATGTCATAATGAATCAAATGATGTTTGGTATGTCTCCCTACATATTTGTTTAATTTAGTTAAGTGGTACATCTTTCCTCAGTGATCTTCATGATCCTTAAACTTGAATTCAATGTCTACTATGGAATCAAATATGTTAAATATCAATTTGTTCTTGAGATAAAATTCTGAAATTTTAGTCAACAAATGTTTGTGGTTTTGGTCTTTTGACTAATAATTTGGCTTGTGAGTTATAATTTTATATGTTTCTTGATGGACGCATGCATTTTATCACTAACACATACTAAAAACTAGTTCAAAAATCATATTTTGTTAGGTGGAGGGATGATAATGGTTTCCTATGACATATTATGCTGTAGAATCACATGAAAACAATGTGATCTGATAAGTATACAGAAGATTTATATATGTATATATATCTTCTTGTATAGAATCCTCTCAAGTTTAAGTATATAATTGTATTGAGCTTTTAGAAGAGAAGCTACCTCAATCCTCATAAGATGCATCTCTCTATTTTTTATAATGTAACCATATTCAAGATATTAATCATCTTACAATGAACATATTGTCTTAAATTTATATTATCAGTTGTGCATCCTTCAAAATTTTGAACATGATGTAATCCAATTTAGAACATTTTGTTTCAGTAGAGTTGTGCATCCTTGAATTTACATTTTCTTTTTTGTACCATTTATGTTTTGGTGTAGTCATGGACCATAATGAACTTGTCATTTTACCCATGAAAATATTGATAGCATTGTTTCATCTCCATTGTGGAGGATGGATCTAAAAAGTAGAAATGGTTGCAATATGGTGTAGGATAGTGAAAAAACAATCTTAGCTAATATTGATACAAATATATATGGTTCTTGTATAATCTTAATCTAATGGTTTTCAATTACTAATTAACTGTATAAATGATGCATCTGCATACTAAATTTATAGCTCAGACAATCTTTCATTTTATAAATCATTCATTCATTATTGTATTGTTAATCTCGTATATTTTCCATTGGACCACAAATCTCAAAACTCCTTCAAGGTGATGCTGAAGTGATCAAGTGGGCAAGACTAGAAGTTCCATGTGATTATGCGTGAAATTTTTACTATAGAAATATTAATGCATTTTTTAACCAAATTTGGAATGTTTCAACAATTGGTTTGAATGATACATATTATGTGAACTTATTCATGCTTATGTATTTGGAATTATTTTAAGATGAAGGTGATGATAATTTGAGATATTGGGTCCAATTTCATAGTATTAATGCTTATGTAATATAATGATTGATAGAGAGGATTAGGAGAGGAATATGTGTGAAAATAACTTAATCTATAATTAGCCACGGTTAAACTATGGTTAAAGTAATGGTATAAACTAGCCACGAGTGTGGTTCACATTAGCCACGATTGAACCGTGGTTAAGGAAATGTTACCACACTTCTCATAGGTGTAACTATGTCGTACATTGACTGTGGCTAAATATTTGCAACACCACTGATTGCTAGGGTCGAGGAAACCGTGGCTGGTGTATTTTGCCATGGGTTTTTGGTAAAATAGCCACGGTTATAACCGTGGCTAACAATATATTTTTTTGTAGTGTGATGGGACGTTTTATCGTCTTTTTATGATGTTGTAGGCGATTGTTCGGTATGATCGACAACCATGTAGACTAAATCTTATTTGCTTGTCGTTGGACGAAGGTGGTATGTCTATCTTTTTATAAGTTACTGTTAAATACTTGTACATCTTGGCATGTGTAAAATCCAGAAATGAAGTTTTGAGATTGATGGATGAGACCAAAAATGTTGTAAGGTAATATTTTATCCTCAATATGAAATTTGAAGAAAAATCGAAATCACTTGATTTTAAAACCGGTTTGTTAATTCTAAATAGGATTCAAATGTCAATTAAGTTTCATATGTTTAAGGGATTAATTTTAGTAAAGGAACTCATTTTTTTAATTGGAAAATGGCCTTATATTGAGGTTTTTAATTCGAGTATTGGAAAAATTCGCGTGGATATCATGTCGGCATTCATTTCTTATGCAAAATTTTCTTTTCATATATAAATAATTGGTTGTTTTTACAAAATTATTATTTAAAGTTTATAAAGGAGTTACTATATTAATGTAAGACAACCTATATTTATAGATTAACCAAATAGTCTAAGATTTGATTTCTGCGGATAATATTTATTAAGAAGAGCAATCATGTCAAAAAATAATATTAGTTTTTTACCTATAAGGTGAAGAAATATCATTGACTATACATACAAATATATACACATGAATTAGGATTATCTCCATTAATGAAGAGAATCATTGTTTTATACACATGTCCATGACTATTATATATAGCCAAAATATGATGTAACTATCACCATAGTAAAAAATTTATTTTTCTATTTTACCTTTAATGTTTTTTAATTTCTACAAAAAAAATTATATAATCCTAAATAATCATCCTGAACACATTATTTGTAAGTTAGATATTCTCAAAAAAAACACAAAATTTATAATATAAAGTACATCTGATATAAAAAAAACCTTCTAACTTTCCAAAATAAAATATATAAAATTTAATTCCTTAATATTATAAAATAAGAAGGTGAACGAATGCTACTAAATATAATTGTGATTGTCCATGTATTTTCTAGCCGTGAGGGATGCATACATCATAGCTTTCTTACCAAACCTTATCTGCATTTAAGTATTGGATCCAAAATTTGACACCCTTGCCAAACCTTATCCGCGTTTAAGAATTGAATTATTGTAATGTGGAATGTTAATGAGAGTTGATACATAAAAAATGGGCAAAAATATCATCCGGAGAAAGAAGCACATAAAAAACCATATCATAACCACTTTTATTCTTTAAATATAATGTAATAATATTTTTAACTTGAACAAAAACAACAATTTGCCTCTCATATTCTAGAGAAGAGACTTTCTCCAAAAACATGGTAAAAAGAAATAAGTTATTATATATAAAATTGATACTTTTATTTTAATCAATCATAAATTCATCACATACACATGAAATTTGTTTGAGAAGATTTAATCAATCAACTTAAACATGTTCAATTATTTTTACATATAAAAATGTTTTTTTATTAAAAATTATGTGTTTATTATTTTTAGTAGGTGATATATTTAGTTTTTTATAAAAATATTTTTTATTGTTGTAATTTATGATAAGAATGTCAGCCAATGTATGGTTGAAAAAACTAATTAATAAATAATATAGATAGATAAAAAGGGAGGTAAAGAAACAAAAAAATATGGTTGCTTATTATACTTAACTATAAGTAATGAGAAATTAATTTAGCGATGTAAAACTCAATTAGATCTCAAGTATTATACTAGGACCAAAAAGTTAAAATTCAATTGGTCTTAATAACATTTGGTAAGAACAAAAAATATTAGTTGTTATCCAATAGGTGAAAAAACTCTTCCCTATACAAAAAACAATAATAGGAGACAACATATGCTTAACTTGTGTTGTTGTGCAAACACAACCATTTTGCACACGAAACCATTATGGGTCAGCTGGGGAGGTTAGCTGTGATTGTCTAAGCAAATGTCAGGATACAATATTCCCAAAGGGAATAAGCAGTTTTCTAATGCAACTTGCAAGGTAAAAAATAAAAGTTAACAAATTCAGATAGAGATCAACCCCGTAACCTGTTAAGCATAATGCAAAGAATAGAAATTGAGAACAAATATTAGATAGGAACAAACTGTGAGCATATTTGGACAGTGTTATTATGGTCTGTCAAACACAGATAATGTTGTTATAGGATTTGTCTCTTCCTCTCATTTCCTTATTTTGTTCAAGAGTTTGGTCTCTCAACTCTAACCTCCTCCACTTGCAGGTTCATTATTATAGTTGTTGTCCCTTCTGCTTCTGGGCCAGTTGCTCACAATTTTTATCGTGACCTACCTTGGAAAATACAAGATTGTGGTATAAATTGAAGATCACTACTCTCTTTTATGGGCACACAAATATGAATATTTAACTTTAATATATTAGTAATATAAAGGGTCTTCATTTTTCTTCATTTAATACGGTGCTACATCATTCAAATTAAAACTGAGTAGAGATTTTTTTGGTTTCCCACATGTATCCTCGCACCGAAAACAATCTTGTTTGAACCGAGAACATTCACATGTACGTGAGACTAACTCTCCCGACAAACATTTTTTTTTATGCACAAGACTCAAACCCAAAACCTTACTTAAGAAGAATCAAACATGTACCACTTGAACCAACTTCTGGTGGTAAAACTTGGTAGAGGTTGGTGCAAGGCTAGTGCACCTTAATTTCCAAATTCTAACTTTGGACACATAACTGCATTAAATATTAAAAAACACTAAATCATTTAGTGTTTAATCATTTTTAATAGACTTTAATCAAATATATAATATATGGACATGTTACAATATAAAATTTGAGGAAAGACTATAAAATTTCCCTAATTTTATATATTTTATAAATAGATAGTACAAACTATTTTTTTCATGATTATTCCTTAAACCTTAACTATTGATAAAATTGTCTCTATTTACAATTAATGTTGAATTATTGCACTAAAATTCTTTAACTCATGTTATTTTAACATCAAGTATAAGATGATTTTTATTTTATTGTAGTATATATATAATAATATTGCATTAATCACTTTTTAACTTTGAATTTTATTTATTTATTATTCTGGATCACTTTTGTATTTTGATAGTGGTTTACTCCATTTATCAACATTGTCAAATCTATAGTTTTGTATTGTTATTGTTGTGAGTCTAATTGTAGTAATTTTTTTTTGTTACTTATTAATATTTTAGCAATATATCTATACATGCATCAATTTCACCAACTTAAGGGGTCATTAGGGAAATTTGACAGTGACTATTTGCAAAAACATAAAATTTATAGATTTTATAGACTGTTACTAAATTTTGAATTAATATTGATCCACCTACCTAATGTGTTATACGTACTGCCATGAATTCAAGAATAAAGAGAATACTTATATAGTTTTAACAAAAGTACTAATGTTTGATTTGAATAAAACGTAACAAAAGAATCAAACCTAAGCTAGTTGGTTCATCTTCTAGCTTATCAACTAGTTTGTCGGTAGAGTTGTTCAGTGAACATAAAATTAAATGAGCTTGTGACATTTAACAATAACTACATTCATTCTATTATAAGGAGTATTTATAAGTTCCATAGACTTAAGATCGTAGTTATTTTTATTGATTTAAAAAAATATTATGAGATTATAATTCTATCCTTAAAACTCTTCTAAAAAAATTTAATTTCTTTTTGTTCCTCCTTAATGACCAAAAGTACGAATAAAATTATTTAAAAAAAACCCGTATAACTATCACACAGAAAAGATAAAAAAAATTACAAGGAGAACTTAAGAAAGCTTATATAATACAACGTATCAGTAAGCACGAATAAAATACTTCTTAGAAACTACTAAAAAAAATTAAAAAAAGTTTTCAGTAAATTATATCTCAATTTATCCTTCATTTTCTTTACCAAATAATATTATTTATCATAAGTTAATTTATGTACCTTAGTCATCAACCTTCCAAGTATTTCATTCTTAAAAGCCTGAAACCCTTTTTCTTAAACAACAAATGCTAACGTAATAATTAAAGGTCGAGGCTGATATGAAAAAGTGTACTTAGGCAAAGATTGATTTGTATCTATTAATAAGAAATGTTTTTAATGGGTGGCATGGCCATGGATCCTCCTATGTGATTTTTTTTATAAGCAAATGAATTAAAGAATGGTATAAGGAGTGTCAACCCGTTTACATGTTATAAGAGTGTTTAATACACATAATAGGATTAATGCACCATCGTACGAATGAATGGAATTTAGAAGCAACATTGTTAGAAAGCCAAACCTAAAATCTAATTTGGATCAAATAATAAAACTAGGTTGCTCCCTAAAAATGACATCATTATGCATACTCAATGTAATATTATATTATTTAAGAATAATTTTCAACTAGACCCAATCCTAATTTTGCCAAATAACTCCAATTCGATTAACAAGCTATACAAGTACACGACGATAAGTTTTTAGTTGCAATATCACACTTATCAATTACATTTACAATTATAAACTCACAACTATTAGCCACAAACTAGCGGCTATAACGAGTCTTACACATCAAATTCTAAGCATGATGTCCTGAAATTTAATTTTTGTTATGTGCCTTGGTAAAAACAAAGCATACTTTTGTAACCTTTATGCATTGAAAGAGATATTAATGTTCAACCTGCGATGGAGAAGCATCCTTCGTGAAACAACAATATCTATGTATATCACTCCAATATGAGAAAAAACACTGTCATTGTATCATTCATTATTGATATTTAATTATTGTTGATTTTTTATTTAAAAAAAGTAATTCAAATGAATGGTGAATAATAGTGTGCATGTGTATAAATCTTTACACTATCAGTGTACAGATTTTACACTCCTCCAATATATATTAAAATAAAATAAACTTGTACATATTTAATATTTTGTTTGGAAGGAACTTTCTCGATTGGTTTCTTACTGAGTGACAAAGACATCAATACAATGAGAAGTATACATATACAAGTTATAAAATAATTTTTCTACAACCACATATTATACTATGTTATAAGTGTAAATCATCATGTGGACGCGATACCTCATTGATAAATGGTAAATCTCTTAAGTCTGATTCACATAATTAAAATTTGGAGTATAAAAAATCATAAAATGTTAATGTAGTAAAACATTTTGCTTTCTATGCATTCTGGCATCTATCCCTTCCTTGCTTAGCAGGTGAAATACTTATTGCACGCATTAATTATTTTTCGGCTTAGCTGTTCAATTGATCAGATTTTGGCGACATTGATGGATGCACATTTTTATAATTGCATGTTATGGTTGGTGTAAAAAATACTTAAAATGAAGTCATCATCGATTATTTATTTATATTTTTTATATTTAATTAATAATTATTAAATAAAATAGTGAATGATATAAAAATAATATAAAAAAGCTCTTGCACAATGAATGCATAATATATTTTTTGTTTTAATATATATTCTTTGAATCAATGTTAGAACTTGATAATGGATATTTCATCCATCCATTTCAAAACTTTTGATTGATATACTGAATTGGAGCTTGAATTATTCTCTTTGAATGTTCATGGGGGATTAGGTTACAATTTCAATAACAAATTTCATAGAAATATAGTACACCATTATTAACATAACTCACTTTCAATCACCTTCCCCTCTCTTACCAGTATTATTACCATTTCAGACTCCCCACTATTACCACCACCATCAATTCTACTTTGTTTTAGTATCTTCACATTCGTGTTTTTATTTATTTTAATTTCGAGACATAAATTCATTCATATAAATATATAATTAATTAGTGGATAGTGAGTTAGGGACACATCTTCTGTCTACTATATCGGTCATTTCAAGTGGTATGAGTTATGATTGATTGAATAAAACTTAATTAAATTAAAATACAATTATTAATTATTTTTTGATCGATCAAAATTCATAACAAATGAAGTAATACATATTGTTATACATCACGGAGAACTACTATAACAGAGGAGGGGATTTTAGCCACAATTGGAAGTGTGGTCCTCTTACGTTTTGTTGTGATGGTTAAACTTATAAAAACAAAATCAATAGCAATTTTCAAATTTGATGATTGGTTTACTTTTTTGACTTATATTTAAAGTACAATCTATATCAAATATATTTTAATTTTTTTGATCAAAAGGCTCTTCACGAAGCATCGTGATCCTCATCCCAACCTCCACGTTTTGCTTTCAGCACATTCAACCTCACATACTTGCTTGGTTGCATTCAATAATTCAATCAATATAATAATACCTATTCTAATTTTAAACGTAATATAATTGATATAGTGATGGCAAACAATATTATTTTAAACAACTGTAATATTACTTTTTAATATAACTATCATTTTTTTAGTTTTATAAAATCCTTATTTTGTTTAGAAAATTTCTAATTAAAGTTTATACTAGAAGTCTAAAGTAATGTTTTTATAAACAAGTATTTAATATTATTGACTTATTATCTTATAATTATTATCTAAACATGTTATATAGTATTAATTGTATGTTTGTAAAAATATTAAATTACTTATAAGAATATTACGATATATATGAGAATTTAATTATCAGAAATTGACTGAGATTTGATAATTAATTCCCTTCATTAAAATAATATTGTACATTAGATATTTTAGGCAGTGAAGATTTGTTTCTAAAAATATAAAGGTTGAAAGAATTTGTGGATTAAATAAACTAATCAGATGATTATGAGATTCAATTACTAGGTTTAGAGTATTAATTAGTAGTCAATTAAAGTAAAGATCTATACCGTCATAGTGACCGTCAGTCACGTCCATAGAATGTCCTCCCAGCCTCACCAGTCACCATCTAATCATTTCAACCATCCAAATCCTAAACCGGTTATAACCAGTGAACTCTCATTCTAAAATAGTTTTTTAAATAAATTGAGATTCTCTCTTATATTTGATCTTCTATATTGAAATGTGAGTTTTTGATTTATTTGGTTGCACGTGAAAATATAAGAAGATAGAAAAAAGTGATAAATAAAGATGTTTGAAAGAGAAAGATGAGAAACATAGTAGATTTTAGTAATATTTGATATAAGAGAAGAACAAGAGAAAATGAATAAAAATAGATATTTCACTTCTTTCTCTTTTGTTTGGTTGTATAGAAAATGAGAAGAGGGATGATGTTATAATTCAAATGACAAAAATATCCATAAAATAAAGAACCGAGAGAAAGAAATGTTATTTTATTGTTAACTAAAAATAAAAATTATAATTTTAAATGATATATTTTATTTTTTTATAATTTCAATTAATATTTTTAATTGATATTTTTATATTTAAAAGAGAATAATTTATATTAATAATATTTAAAACTAAAAAGTATATAAAAAATTAAAGGGCATTTATGTCATTGTATGCAAAATTTTCATTCTCCTATTTTCTCACCAAAGGAGAAGAAAAAAAAATTTGTATGAGTCACATGTACTTTTTATTCTCTCCTCCATTTCTCTCTTTTCAATTAAACAAGACGAGAAATTCTCATTTTCTCTTCAATCTCTCTCATCATTTTCTCTCCTTTCTAATTTTCCTCTACTAGAGGTAAAAGGATAGATTTATAAATCTAAATTATTTTATTCAGAAATAATAATAAAAAATCAATTATATACATATATATTTTGTATAATTTATTATGTTTAATAATTCTTGGTTTTTCAAAAAAAATAATACAAATAAATAACATATTATATATCAAATATGTATAAATCTTTACATTGATAATAAATACTCTTTTAACTATAAAAAAACATGAAAAAATATTTACATTAACGTCATAAATTTTTTATACATTCTCAATCTATGTTTCATCATGATTAATTTTCTTCCAAAAGTAATATCAATAAACACAAAATCATATACAATCACTGTGTCTAAATATTTCAACAACAGAAAAATATAAATATTACACTCTTTTCATACGGCTTCCACACCTCCTTGTTTGCTTTATAAACCCCCACAATCTGAAGCATTAAAGTTCTGCATTATTCTTCTTAACCTTTTATCTTTCATTGACCATCTCAGTTCTTTTTCTCTCTCTTTTTCTCCTCTGGTTTCCCTCGTGGTTATGATCGTTTCCTATAGTATTCAACCACAGAGCCGAAGCTCTTCACCCGTTATTGGTTTCCCTCGTCTCATATTCATAAGATACCGCCGTTTGAAGTAGCCGTCAATCTGAAAATTCCAAATTTGCCCCTTTGTTCTATTTGTTTCACCCACTTCCATGTCATCTCCTATGAATCACCGACGGGGGAAGTTATCAGAGAAATCTTCATCTTTTCATTCTAACACCTTCGTGGCCGGAACCATGTCTGGTGGCCAACTTCGGAGGCCTAAGACGGTGCCGGACCTTGTGCCTGATAGGAAGGTCGCGGTGGCGGAGGTTGTGTTGCCGAGACTGCCGCCGAAGCTGTTGGTCAAGGTGACTATGATGGGGAGCCTTGGCCCTGTGCAGGTGGTGCTGCCGCCTGAATCGACGGTCGGAGATTTGGTTGCAGCGGCAGTGCGGCTATATGTGAAAGAAGGCCGCCGTCCAATCTTGCCGTCAACGGAACCTTCAAACTTCGACCTCCATTATTCCCAGTTCAGCTTAGAAAGTACTGCACTCAATCTTTTATTTTGCAATTATATCTTCATTTGTTTACTCCTCTAACATTTTAATATTTCTTAGGATAATTAAGAATCTTTCTGATAATTTTGTAGGGTATATGTTTACCCCGTCAAATCAGATTTTTGACTTTGTACGTATATTTAGAAATTTGTTAAAATCTTATACAATTAGACCAATATTTGTTGATAATAGTGTTGATAATAGTGATTATAATTAAAAAGATATGAAAATAAGTTTTTGTTTCTAATTCATTAATTTCTATGACATTAATAATCGCGGTTTGTTTATTTATTTAGTTCTGGGCGGAGAAATCCATTTGTTTTATAATTAATAATTAATGGAATTGTTTTTTGTGGTTATATGATTGGTGGTGGCAGGTTTGAATAGGAGGGAGAAACTGGGGGAGCTTGGATCTAGAAACTTCTTTATGTGTCTGAAAAAGTCTACTGCAACCGTGGACGGTGGAGAATGCAGCGAAACGGCGCAGTTTGCTTCGTGTTCTAAAGAGGCCGACAAAGGAAGGAAGGGTAGTGGTGGGTTTAGTTTAATGAGGTTAATGGATCTCTTGAAATGATTGGCTGGTGTCTATTTAATCCATCGGTCACAATAAAATAATTTGAAACACATATTCTATCTTATAATATCTATTACTTCATCTACTCTTTTATTTTTATGGTTATGAAATTTAAAGTTAATGTATATTCAATTTTTGCTTTACTATTTTAATCAAGGAAAAACTAGTAGTGGATGACTAAGACATTTTTGTAATAGAATATGTGGCTCCAAAATATACTGCTAATAAATGATATAGTATTTGTATGATGTAAAAATCGTCCTAGTCAGTTTGATCAGAAAATTAGTGAATTGGATCTCTAACTGGTACGGTACAGATGTTGAATAAGCCAAGTATTAAAATCGATCAAAACTGGTCAAAAATCAATCAAAACTGGTGAACTGACTGATATTTGACTAAACCGGCCTACTTATACACATTTTAAAAAAAAACTTAAAAACTTAAAAACTCATTACAAGGTGACTCATCTTTTCAACTTTTCTTCAGCACTTCAAGGTACATGCTTCCAAAGCATACTTAGATTAGACTTTTTGGTTCCTAAGACTCGTGTATAATCTCAGTGACATTTGTGTAATCTTGAAGTACTTTCTGAATATATGATTTGGTACCAAAATATAATTTCGATATGATACATCTTTAACTCCTTTGTATTAAATGTTAAAACTCTAAATTTATTTGTTTTATAGAATTTGATGTGAACTTGTGTCATTTATTTATATTTTGTGGTTGTTAAGTGATACTTTTGGATTGATATATGTTTTGTAGAGTGAGTTGTGAATTTGTTTGTTTATGTAAATTTTGAGTAGATTATATATATGGATTATAAATTTGAGTATCTACCTATTTGAAATTTGTTTTGTTATAAGTTTATATATATAAATATAAGCAAGTATGTCCGGTTTAATCGACATGTAATTTAATTACTGAACTACCGGTTCAACTACTATACTATTATACCAGTATTCTGATTAGTTTAATAACGGTATTTATATATTGAAGACAATTCAATAAAGTTATTGTTTTCTTAAAGTTAAATGAATATGAATTACACAAACTCATTTGTCTCTCTCTCTATCTTTTGTGATTTCATGACTATATTTTAACGTTTATAAGATCTTTTATCTATGAGATTTACAAATTGGTTAGATTATAATATCAAGATTGCAGCCGATATACTTTTAATAATATTGACTTTGCTAAGATAATTAAATCATATTCAAATAGACCTAAAATTAGCTGATAAAAATCAAATAATTTTGTTAGATATTTTGTTTAAATTCAAGTTGAATATCTCTTATTTATTATATATGGTTATTTATGGCATGGTTACTTGTTCAGGGCATTCTGAGCAAAATGCCAAAATGAATATGCGGTTCTAATTCAAATTAATTACTTGGAGCTATTTAGTTCAATTTTATTTTGAAAATGTTGAATCACATTTCTTTTACTTGTTTTTGTTGAGACATGATTATTTCTTTTTCTGTCTGCCTTGCAAATCCAATTTGCAGGTCTTTAATACGTGTACACTTTTGCAAAAAGTTATTTGAAGTTGATATTAAAACTTTAAATTGAATCCATTTACCTTTTCTAATAGAGAATGAAGTATCTTTAGTGTGAGGAGATAATTTATCTCCTTACACCAGTTAGGTGATAACACATGGTTACTTTTGACCTATTTTTAAAATAAAAACAAAAAGTAAAATAATATAAATGTCTATTAATAAATGAGTGTGAAAAAATAACTTCTTTCCTCATGATACACTTTATTCCCTTTCCCTATATACTATCATTTAATTACCAATATTACAATGTATTGTCACTTTACAAAAATTTAAGATATTTATTCCAATTGAATTACTATCTTGAATAATGAATATTGTCAACTTGCCACTTTAGCTTTATTTATTTATAAAAAAAAGCTACCAAGACCAATGGTCAAATTCATTACAACTGCCTCAATTTTTTTTCCCAATCAATCATAATATATAATTTGCTGTTGGAATACTTTTCAGAATAAAATGACCTCATATAAGAAGATAAATTATTTCTTTTAGCCATTAAAATTATGTATCATATTTAATCATTTTTTATAAAAATATTTCTAAAACTAAACACAACAGTATATATATTATATTTTTATTACCCAGAGAAGATAAGTTACGAGGAAATATTTTATTTTAATATTTTTTAATTTTATTTCATCCTCCTAACCACTATAACACATTCACACAGCATCCACCTCCGTCATAACCACTGCTCCCATTCTATCCTTTGGTGCCTCGTCGACAGACATTGCAAACCAAGACTTACAAGGTATCAGTAAAACGCGATACAATTTTCATGTACTACACATTAATAAAAGTACTACGCAAAAATATGATACAATTTGCATAACTTTGCATTGTCAGTGTACACCTATTAAACTCATTTATGAATGGTCTTTTGAGCATGCTAATGAGTTTAGCTGTTTTATATTTTAACCAATATCTTCACCTTATGAGAAATGAATAAATCATTTTGGGTATGTGATTATTCTTATCAGAAAATGGTCCTAGTGAAAATTAACTTTTGGCTAATTTGGCGAAAATTATTTATAAAGATTATACATATCTTGGTAATCTTTCTTTTTTCCAAATCAAATCCATGACTACATATGATGTGAACACTCTTGACTCTTTGATTGGAAAAAAATACTCAAAATATCACCCCTTATATAAATGAGAAGCTTTTTTCTTGATCCATATTTTTTCTAACGACTTTCTTGAATAAGAAAAATCGGAAGCAAACTCAGACAATCACATTGCAATTTCAAAATGCTGGTAGTTTAGCCATGTCTTGCATTTTTACTTGTGTAAAATATATAAAATAAACTAAAAAAACTTATTTCAAAATAAAATATAAATAAGAAATTGTGATGATTATATTTCTTTTTATTTTAAAAAATGTGTCCATATTATTATATTCCCTTTTATTTCGAGAGTCATCCATAATGCAGCGTTGGATACTTGTTCATTGCTGCAACCAAGTCATTTTAGATGAACTCTACAAATGTATCGACTTATTCGTGCGGTGATACCTTTCTTTTGGTGAATAGCCGTCCATCTTTAGTGTGAAATGAATAAGTGACAATGTTTAGGTGCTGTTCCATTTCATTGGGCTCGGAGTTGTCGTAATTTTCCGCCTAAACAGTTTTATGTTGGGCTTGAATACACTGACTACACTTCATCCTTTTGGATCTTTTAAAAAACTTAATTCGGGATTGTCAGAACTTAAAAAAGATTAAGTTTATTGAAAGGCTTCATAAAAGTTTATCATACTACATATATTTGTTTCAGTAACGGGGAAAGGCATGCATGGAATGGAATTCAACAATTAGATTAATGTGATCAGAATGTTTGAAATCATCAATGCTCCTCATGAAGTATAGTACAGCCACAACATACAAGTAACTAAGTTTAAACACCGGTCTCTCAGCAAACACCTAAAGTTTTAACAGTAAGAAAGGAACACAATTAATATGATAGAAAATATAGTAAAGATGACTCCATGCACCTGCTATGACAAGAAAACTGATATGTTCAAAGGCCCCCCTACAAATTCATCCTTATGATTGCTTGATTCCTCTTTTGAAGACCATCAAAAAGTAACCTGGAAGATGCAACTAAGACATCCTGCTAGAGCGCACCCCGAAACCTGTACAAAAATTCCATGGCAAACTACAATTAAATCAATGGCTGGGTTCTTAGAAGCAAGGATACCTGAACCTGCAAAACTCATACATGATGTAAGATAGTTACTATTTCAAATTTGACAAAATAAAGGTAAAGTGAAGTACATAAAAAACAAAAGGCCATACAGAACCATTGAAATTGGTCGTTCACTAGCCTTCATGTTTGGTGGTGATCAGTTTCCCTGACTGTAAAATAATGCAAGTACAAGTGCAAATCAACCATGATCACAAGCATACATAATCCACTGAATGGTAATGCCAATAACAACACACTTGAGAAAGGGGTAGCTGTGTCCTAGAGAAAAAAGTAAAGGTACAAAACACATAGTAGCTCACAAGCCTATAGTTATTAACACAAGGACTTTTTTTCAGAACTTGTTATACAGGTGAAGGCCATTACACATTATTAATCCCAACTGAGAAATAGACAGGAAAGAAAGGGGAAAGTATTTGTGAAACTAGGAAATTTGCACAATCCAAATTAGAGTTTTGAAAAAGTTGTAGGACCATGGGTTGAAAGATCCCATTTTGCAGAGCTTCCTACAAGAAGCGCAAACAATAGCACTCATAGGAACATGCACCCTATCAGTTATCAAAACCAATTTTCATAAAAACAGCATCCAACGAAAATGTTGTTAGGAAACCTATAGGGAAAACTATCATGAAGCAGAAAAAACAATGCGTACAATAAGCATCATGTATGGAAAACAAAGAGGGGAGGGGGAGTAGAAGTAAAACACATTCCATATGACAGAACGATGCACCTGTACACCCTGCACAGTGGGAAATGGGTGGTAAGCTATATTTATTTAGTGGGTGGTCTACTATCGAATAAAAACTGTTTCTTACAGCTAAAAAAATATGCAGAGAGAAAGAAAGAGGACACAAACCGGAAAAGTATAAGAAGATCAGTATCCATATCCTCCATCCCGAGGTTGTCCCTCATTCCCGTTGTGCATGTAGCCATCATTACCATGATCCACTCTCTCAGTATTAACCTTACTAGGATTTTCTTGCTCTTCCCTCTCCCTGTTCCATTGCTCAATTCTAGCACGTCTCTCTTCACTGGGATCTCTGACTGGACTACGATTCCTCCTTCCTCCAGGACTACGACTGCGACTTCTTCCTCTCCGATGTTCAGGGCTCATGGTCTTGGTTTTCCTACTACGACTCTCAACATAGTCCCTGTCATCATGCCTTCTATGACTACGATGAGACCGGTCCTCATGGCTCCGATGCCTGTAAGGACTCCTGCTTCTACTTCTGCTTCGGCTATGCCTGCTGCGGTGATGCCTCCCAAACAATTCTCGCCTCAAATCCCTGAGCAAAACATTTATATCAAACAAATCAAAACTCTTCAATTATTGGACGCACAAATGAATTATTCAACATCGACCCTGTACAAGAGTATGTGGAGCTCAACTTTCCTATAAGCACAGGAGAATGTTCATTTGCTAATATCATTACCAGTATTGGATACGAAAGGACCACAAGTTCATGACATTCCCAGATTGATTACAGTGGTTCCGTTATTTTCACTTTAGTTTCACCCCTTCTAGTTTAACTAAAATGACATACTTTTAAGTTTCATGCGCTGTTCTGTTTTTAATTAAAAATGAATCAATCATAGAATAGAAACCATATATTATACAGTAGTACGTCCCATTCTAACATGTTTATCAAATATTACTAATCGTCAATAACCTTGACAGTGACAACATCATGAAACATAAGAGTGATAAGACTATTACCCCTTGTAATAGGCTCTTAACACTACTAATTAACCGATGATAAATTTGAAAAACTTAAAACAATGATTGATAGCAAACAAGTGTTAATAGACAATTCAACTTACTAACAATATATGAATGTTATACCTGCTAATCCTTTTCAAATGCATAAAATTGCAATAGCCACCGCGATTGCAAGTATTCTCCTCATACTGTCTGCAAGTGGCTTCACGAAAATCAGTCACAGGAGAGAAATCCACAATAATCGGCCTCCCTGCCATGCATACATTACATAAAATTCCGTTAGGCACAAATTCAAGATCTCATTATCATCACAATTCACAAAAAATAAATAAAAATTAATAACTGACCAGCATAAAATCTTCCAGTAAGATTCTTAAGCGCATTAGCAGCATGTTCTTCCTCGCGGAACTGAACATAAACATTACCAACCATATGATCAGCGAGATTATCACAAACATTGAGGCTTTCAATTTTACCGTACTTGGTGAGCTCATCGAAGAGGTCCTGGTAGAAATCCTGAAAATGTTCTTGAATTTTGCGAGGATCGATTGGTTGGCCATTAACGTCAACGCCGGGAGTTATCATATCAGGTCGCTGATACATATTCGAGAGAAGAAGCGTTGGACTGATGCTAGGTTTTGTATGAAGACGAGAACACCGATCGCCGTGTCTACACGCGCCGATCTTGAAGTAGAAGGGACAGTTTACTCTATCTTTCTCTGTTCCGAATATTGATGCCAAATGTTCCGCCATTGTTATTCACTCACCAAACGAACACGCCGCAGATACGAATGAGGGTGTGCTATATACACAGTTCCTGCACCTTCTAGATGATTCCTTCAACTGTATCACTAATTTCGTTTTTTATATTGAGTAAATAGTATTGGGCCTACAAAGCTCATTGTGGATCCAAATAGCCCAATTCAGTAGTGTGTTGATGTGGATAATATCTAATTCGATCCACAATTTTATGTTAATCTGATATGATAGTGTAACATGTAAGTTTAGATGTTGTACATAGCTACATGGTAGAATAAAAAATAGAAATGTAAATATTTATTTTTTGACAATTCAATAATATATAATTATGATGATTATTCCTATTTTCCTTGCATCTGTAGATAGAAGTTTCTCTAAACTAAATTTGTTGAAGCTCTACTTGCATTGCATATCACAAGTCCCTAACTTTATCCTCAACCATTTCTCTATCCGATAAAATTATGATACATACTAAAAAAAATTGGCTAGTAAGAAACACATGTTAATTTTATTGAAATAAATGGGACTGGAGACATACTTTTGGAACATGTAATGTTTATTATGTAATAACATAGGAAATAATAAATGGGTTAAAATCAATAACAATGATGTATTATGGAATGAAAGAATTTGATTGATGATGTTGTTTTAAAGAAGGTTAGAAGGGTGATAGTTTTGAAATGAAAATTCAACTTCAATTTTGGGAATGGGTTGAGATATTATTAAAAATAAAATATTTTAAAATTACATATAATTTTTTGTAATTGTAAGTAGTAAGAAACAATTGAAATAAGGAATGTAAACTTAAATTTATAATTGTACTTTTTCTTATTTTTAAGAGGTTCCAGTTATTTGTTTTTGGATTGGGCTGGAAAAATTTGAGAAGACGGTGAGTATGAGGGGTACACATATGTTGTCTTATACTTTGTGTCACTTTATGTCTCATATGCATATGATTGGTCAGAAAAATATATTTAAATTAAAATTTAATTATTAAATATATTTTTAACCAATCATAAGTTTATGATACATGAAGTGGTACAAAATGTGGAACAGCAGATGTGCTCCCGATTATATCTGGTCATTGCAGGAGAATTACACAAGGATGGCAATATGAAAAAAGTGAGTGGTTGCTTTGACCCTTGTTTTATATGAGAAAGGGCAAAATTTAGGTGAAAAAACTTACACTGGAAGTTTCTATCACTTAAAGAGAATAACAATCTTTGTGATATACCTTTTTAACTAATGTGTAAAAAAAATTATTAGCCCCTCCAATGATTTGAAGAAAATAAGTTGATGGCACCAAGCCACCAACCTTATTATATTAACCAATATAAAGTTGAAGTACCCACATTAATAATTATGGTTGCCAGTGCCTACAAATTTCACTCATGTAATTAGAGAAGTATTCTTTTACACTTAGTTTTAGGATACAAATGTCATTACAAGTGTAAATGGAAGTATATGATTGACATTTCATTTTAATTTTTGCTTTGTTTTGCATAACACTTCCCAATGTTAGTCAATAAAATTAGACAGCAAGATAAAGCAACATAATATCATTATCATTGAAAAGTAAGAGGAAAGGTTGCAAAGATAATGACACTTTTAGTTGAAGTAACCAAAACAACAATTCATAATTGTTCCCATCACAAGTTACATATGAAGCAAGGCTGTTATATGGTCATAATTGAACCTCTTGCTTTAAGACAATTGGCGCAAGAATATTGGTCAATTGCATCACAATCTACTGATGTTAAGAAAATATGTTTGACAATGTGGTTTAGATAAAACAACTAGCACATGCTCTACTACATGTGATGTCTTATCCTAGTGTTCCTTTCGGTAAGGGAAAGAAGCTGTGAACAAATACTCAAATATGGTATCCCATGCCTTTGTTTAAGTATTGAAAACGACTTCTGAAATTATGCAATTATTCGTTTTTTTGTCGGAAGGTTCAGAAGCAAATGGATAGTGACTTCAAAAGCAAATGAAAAATATATATGAATCAAGTAAATCTCGCATTGGCGGCCTCAATATATGAATCAGACTAATCTTCTTATTGTTAATTGTTTTTAAGATGAAACATTAATATGATATCATTATTATTGAAACAATGACTCTATTGGAGAGAGCCAGGTAATTCGCAATCTTTGTATTAAATGTAATGTCTTGAAACAATTGTTGGTTTTAACTACTAGTAAATGGTC
Source organism: Lupinus angustifolius (assembly GCF_001865875.1). Classification (NCBI taxonomy): domain Eukaryota; kingdom Viridiplantae; phylum Streptophyta; class Magnoliopsida; order Fabales; family Fabaceae; genus Lupinus; species Lupinus angustifolius. The sequence goes on along the minus strand of NC_032021.1, from coordinate 2,972,268 downwards.
AATTTATGAAATGAAGTTTGTTTAATGTAGAATGCTAGGGATGAGAATCATTGAAAATATTCTCTGCAGACCTTGTTTTACTCTAATAAGCTCTTACTTCCCACAAGTAATTGTCACAGAAGCAGCACATGATTGCACATATGACAATAAAGTTCATTCCTTAGGGGGAAAATGTCATATAACATGAATACAACTGCAACTTTTATCACCTGATTATTTGTTCAAAGTAAGGAAAACTAACAAATAAAGGACCCATGAAATATATAACTGTAAAATCTCACAACAATCTATGAAATAAAACCACACTTATCTATTTGTTACCTAAGACTCTAACTTAAGTACCTTTTCTAGTAGATCTTCTTGATTGTCCTTAAGTCTGTGAAATACAATTCTAATAATAACAGCTTTCTGCCTGTGATTTGTGTGGCCTTCTTGACTGATAACGGAATCTTCGAAAGAACTTCTCCTTCCGAAAATGAAAATGATCTGCCTAAATTAGCTGTAGATTTGGTGCATCGGTTTGGTGTTGCTTGAAGAAATCAGCCCCCTCTATGTATATTGAAGAGGAGAAACTAGAAAGATATGGACATAACATTGATGAAACTCAAGTAACTCATGTTGGCTCAAGCAGCTTTAAACGATGGTGCCAACATAGCCGAATCCGACGATTGAGAAAGATATGGTCTGAAGGAAGAGATAGATAAAATAGTTGTTTTTCCCATGCACAAAATCATAGCAACCACAGATGAAGAGGAAGACTGCAAATCCCAGCTCCAACAAATTCAGCCTGGTCATGTTGAAACAAGAGGAGTAGAAAACATGAGAAAATTTAAGGCCTCCAAGTATAGATGATACTTCAAAGTAAAATAGTAAAGTACACAACCATTATTTGGCTCAAGGCATTAAAAATATTCTTACTTTTGTTTGACCTTTAACCTTAGAGTATTATAGTTTTAGTTCAATTTGTGGTTTTCTAAAATCTTCTGTCATCTGCATGTGGCTTTCTAAAATATTCTCTCATGTGCATGTGCTAGAAACGTTTTGATTAGGTAGCATGCTGCTTAGTTGGAAATGGAATAAAAAAGAATTTCAAAGAAATAAGATCTTCAAGTGCTTTGCTGTCCTTACAAGTGTTTACTTACTCAAAGAATCTTAACTGAGAAAGTCATGAATAAACAAAACAAATTAATCACTTGAAGCACCAAAAATTCAGGGTGCCATATATTAAATCATTGAAATCATTAAATTACTATCCACACAATCTAGAACCAGTGTGTGTGAGTGACAATCCAGATAGAGAGATCTTGAAATTACAATGGTATACACAGATCCAAGTTTTGAAGAAAAAATTAATATAAAACTGACCTTTCAATAATTTTGGATCTTTTCTTGGGGGCTTTAACATTAGTCTTCTTGGCAGCATCTTTTTTATTATTATTGACAGAGTCCCCAAGTTTTTCAGTAACAACCCATTCATTGACTCTGCCAGCTTCAAAAAGACCGATTAAGGTCGCCTTGGTACGGTGCAGAGACATCACATTCTCGAAAAGGATCCAGTAGAACAAGAGATGAATGGACCTGTCAAAGTTACACAAAGCTTTTAGAACAAGTTAATGGATTAGTATAAGATAATAACATCGCAAGTAATAAAAGAACAAACCAGACCTTGGTGTTCCTACTGAATTGAGAATGGTGATGATGGAAGGAATATAAACCGCGCCCCATATCGGAACATGAACCTCAGGTACCAAAATTGTAAGGGGAAGAACCACACAGTAGAAGAAAAAGGTGACCATATGGGCTATGATTTTACGAACAAAGAAGAAGCTGTATATAACATACACTTTCTTCCAAAACCTCACTTTCTGCAGATTAGTACACATAAAAAGAGAGCATCAGAATATATAGAAACGAGATAAAGTTTCTTATTATTCTTTCGTTTTCCCTCCTTAATATGTGTAGTATATGACTGAAAAGGCTAACCTTGTTCTTGACTATCTCCATCACCATTTTGCGGAATAGATTAGCTGGGCCACAAGACCATCGGTGCTGCTGGAATCTAAAGGCTCTCAAAGTACTTGGAAGTTCACTTTTAGCCTATATAAAGTTTATGTTTTCCGATTATAAAAAACCAACATTAGTCAGAAATTTTCTGATAATAAAAATCAAAGCTAGAATCAACAAAGCCATCATATCACCATATTGCAATGCGAAATATAGAGTCTTGAACACTGCTTTTTATAAATGACATTGTATAGATTTATCTTTAACTCTTATATCCTATTTTCTTATTGTTAAAACATTTCAAAGTTACATGGAAAGAACATAGAGACATCATTATTTGCCCAAAATATAACAGTAAACACCTCGAAACAGAGATGACATTAGTCGATCCTTCAATAATAAATACAGCAAAATAGTCTTACACTACAATGTTCATTCCAAACTTTAGATCAATTACATGTAAAATTTGATATTAAAAATATCATTTTGATGCATTTAATCTTCAACTAACCAAGTTTAGAAATAGAAAACAACATTCACCTGGAGATCTCCAAGGTATATAAATTTCCAGCCCCTAAGGCTAGCACGAACAGCAAGGTCCATATCTTCCACAGTTGTTCTGTCTTTCCACCCACCTGCTTCATTTATTGCAGCTATTCTCCAAACACCCGCTGTCCCTGCATTTTATGTTCCACCACAACCATAGCACCAACATTCAATAATCATGCTAAAATAATTGATCTATACTATTATGAGAAAAAAATGTATGCATCGATACTGTATGAACTTTATATAATGTTAATGCATTATCTACCGCTCATATTTAATCATTAGCTCTTCAATGCATAGATATTACATAGTAAAAAAGGACATGAATTACCGTTGAAACCAAAGAAAGCATGAGTGGCTGACCCAACTTCTTGTTCCACTGTGAAATGGTAATCTAGTGACATCTCTTGCATTCTTGTTAACAAACACTCATCCGAATTCACTGTCACAAAATTAACCCATTATCAGTAATTTGTACATCATTGTTTATGCTCAATTATGCAGTAATTATTACAACTTTATCAACTTGTATAGTTGTATTTATAAAGGCAAAAAACAAAGCAAAGTTACAACTTTAGAAGCACAAGGTAAAAAAAGTGAGGCTAAGTTTTTAACCTTTTCATGAAAGTACACAATTGCACGACAGATGGGGTACAATAAAAACAATAGTCATGTGTGGCCCCCACATATACACGTGACACAACACAACATTAGCTTTTTCTTTTGTTAACAAAATAATATTATTTTAATTTGTATAAGTGACACTTATTGAGAGGATAACTCAAGAGGGTCTTACCCAAAAAATATTTTTTTTATGAAGCTTATTAGTTACGGTATAACTTTTTGTGATGTGGTGATTTTATTGAGGCTAAGGGGAATTGGTAGTGTCGGCAAGGAAGGGGTAAAAATTCACCATCAGAGCACATGGTACTAACTACACTCAGAATTATTATTATTTGTTTTATCCAAATCACACAAAAAAATACTGCAAAACCACGTGGGAAGTGGGTTTGCTGAATTTAGAATTTTGGAGTTTAGATGGGTTCCTTTAATGACGAAATTGCCCTCAGATACCATTTTCTTTGCCAAAGTTCTCACTCACAAGTCTTTTTATCTTTAGACACATTACGATTATTATCATTCTCTTTTCATGACTCCTAAAATATACGTTTCTAATAACCAATACCATTAAGAACACTAATTTAGATTATCATTTTTTATAGATTTGTGCTTTACCCTCCATAATTATACAAAATAAAAAATAATATAAGTGAAATCTCTCGCTATCCACTAGGTGGTTTTATCTGTTTCTTTTTTCTAAAATCTTTCACTTGTTAATTAAAATATTCCTTTTAGGTGGGGTCAACATGTTTTCACAAGAAGGTTCAGTCATGAGTGGTCCCCACCCGTGATTGAAGGGTTTGTTTCCGTGGGCTAGCTCAGGTCAAACAAGGACAAAATTGGAAAGTGAAAGTCTCAACAAGCTCTAAACAAATCTACAAATGATTTCACTAAAAAAATGGAAAATGAAATGCCACCGACACTATGACTATAGAGGAATTGAGTGATTAATTAAGAATCTAAAAAAAGGTTAGTGAAGTCAAAATAAGTACTAATAATAGAGAGGAGTAATAATAGTGTTCAAATAAAAACAAATGTGTAGTAAGTGAAGTGTACTAGTAGTAATAATAATAATAATAGAGGGTTAAAATAAAAACAAAGGTGTAGTGAGTGAACTGCAGTAGTAGTACTAAATCCTCATTAAAACAAAATTTGTGAACTAGTTATTAATAAACAAATTATTATTCTGTGATATCTGTCACTTTCGGACACGAAGAATTTAGTAGGAAAATATATATTATTTTTGGCTCTAATAATAAAAGAGAGTAGGCAAAGCATTAAAGAAATGGTAGTTGGGTTAATTACCAAATCTCCAGCGAGCTTGAACAAGAGCAATGTCAGGGTTCCCAACCAAGAAGGGAATGGCACGCCTAAGAAAATCTGGTTCTGGGCGGAAATCTGCATCGAAGATAGCCACATACTCACAGTGTTTTACATAGCTACGTTTTAGTCCTTCTTTTAAAGCACCTGCTTTGTAACCTGTTCTATTCTCTCTGATTTGGTATGTTATGTTTAACCCTTTGCTTGCCCATCTTTGACATTCCATCTCCACCAATTGCTGCAATCACCACACAATTTTTCTATGCTCTCAGATTAACATTGTTTAATACAAAGTAGAAAGATTTAAGATGTTAGTTAATTCAGCAAAACCCATATCGTAAATGACTCCATGTGTTGACACATGATAATGTTAACTTCGGAATTTGAAATAAGGAAAAAATGTAACCACTTGGAAAGACAGAACTTGTTCTCTTGGGACTTGAAAATTGCAATCATATATTGAATAAGCCTAATATCAAAGAGGTATAAAAATTGAGAAAATGCAAGACTTTATGTTAGTATAAAGGAGCACCTTGATGGCAGGGTCAGTAGAATCATCTAGGACTTGGATCACGAGACGGTCCGAAGGCCATGAAAGTCCACAAGCCGCTCCAATGGACACTTTGTAAACCTGAAATAATTAAGTACAAATTTCAAAGTTCACTCTTTTTTGAGTGCACAAACCCAGCAAAATATACCATATAGTCCAATAGCATAACCAAATGAAAAAACCAAGAGAATCAATTCTATTAGTACCTCTTTTTCATTAAACATTGGAATTTGAATCAGGACCACAGGGAAATTTGAGCTACCAACTTCAACATCATCTTGGATTGGCTCATACTTGTACCTTTGTTCTGGTTTCTTCCAAAAGAGCTTAACAAGGATTATGACTATACCCATATATAGCCTCTCACAGAAGAGCATAAGGGCCATGACTAAGCATATAACCACTCCAACATTCAGCATAGGCACTACTAATGGTGCTTTGATCACATCCCATATCATCTGAACCTGTGCTGCTAGATCAGTACTCACACCATGAATTGACTCTGGTATGAAAAACTTAGGCTGTGATTCAACCATTTTTGCTAAATTGGTCAAATGTGAAACTACTCACTTCTCTCACAAAACTAAAACTACCACACAATGGGTAATGAGATATAGAGAGTATGACCCTTTTATATAGGATTTGGAACAAATGGGGTGGTTGATTTGGACACAAAGATTAGAACTTTTGTGTTTGGAAGCTAAGATGAAAAGATACTCAATATTGTAGATCTCTCTCCTCCAAGATATAGAATGTAGGAAAGAACACTACTTTCTATAGTGCTAATGCCAAGTGGTTCAAAAGAGTGCTTCTTTCTTTCTATCACAGTGAATCTGAGACAGAGAAGAAGTGAAGCATTCTACACTATGTGTGTAAGAGAGAGAGGAGAGAGACTGTGAAAGGGGCAATTGATGCAGAGATAAAGAGGCTTCTTTATAGTCAAAATTTCTTCCTACTGTGTTTTTATTTTCATTTTTATAAACTTTTTACCTTCTTTACAATTCACTTGCTATAGAAAGTCTTTCTGCTCGATGCAAAATGATGTTATGCATATCTTAGTTCATTTTGTTTAACTTAATGTATCATGGGTTTATGAGTTTATGATTAGTTAGAAAAATATTTAATAATTAAATTTTAACTTAAATATATTTTTTCTGACCAATCACATGTCTATGTTTCCATTCAGTCTCTCATTCTATTTTTGCACTACCAATAATATTATTTTTAGGGTTAATGACTTTCTCTTAACAAGTGCAGTTATCAATAGTTGAATTTTATACCTTTTGCTTATCCTCAGAACTAACTAGAGAGACTTTATACCACTAGATCAACACGTTCACTTTCTTTTCACGTAATTGAAAGAAGGTTTTAATATAAGTAGATTGTTTTTTAATTATTTGATTTTAAAACCAGCATTTAATATATGTTTTTACTTATATTAAATTCAATTTTAAAGTCAGCATTTACTATATATTTTTAATTATATTGAATTCAGTATTAAAGTGCATTCTTAAAGTTTTATAAAAATAATCAGAATTATCATCATTTTAGAATGGCAGTATGAAATTACTTTGTTATCTATAATGATTAGAGTGAAATTGTCTCTTCTAATTAAAAAATACATTGTGTAGATTAGTGTCTTTTTATATTGTCAAAATTATCATCAAGTTTCACTTGAAAATACTTTTGCTCTCAATAGACAGCTATCAAAGGATTCCAGTTATATTTGGTACTTTGTCGTCTATAATAATACATTAGATCAGTGAGTCTCTTTTACATTGTTACTCATACAATACCCATGAAATTTTTTAAAAAGGAATGTGAGTATTCACTCTTTATTTTATTATTATTAAGAATTTATAATTATTTTTATTATTTTTCTAGAATTAAATTTATCATTTTGATTAATGATAAATTTTAAATATCCTTTTTTTAATTTCAATATAAATTTATATAAGTTATACTTTGTCGTAATTAATTAAATATTTTTAAAAAATTACTGCATACAAAAGCAATTGACCAATTATTGTTAGTTTTGTTGGTGAGAATTTAACTTATATAGGGCACATGATTGTGATATTAAATCTAGTTGTTGAAGTGTGATCTCATTACTATATAATTTGTATATCAACATATCTTAATATCTATCTTGATGAGTTTTGAGATCCAACTTCCTCAAACTTTTTATAATAAAAAACTATTCTATTATATTTTATAAATAAATACATATAAAAGGTTAATGTTTTTAAATGATAAATAGTATGATATTTCTCCAAAAAACAAATATTATGAACTCTTTTGCTAAGGAAAACATGGTTAAGAGGGGGAAAAACTTAGCCTTGATCAATGATATATCTAGGAAGTAAGAGATGGTGATAATTTTAGTTCTTATACAAACTTTTCTTCTTTATTATATTCATTAACCAATATTCTAATAGTAAAGCTAAAGGATAATGCAGGATGAAATTAACATTTTGTCTCTATTTAGCTCTAGTAGTTGAAAAGTTGATGAAAGATTAAAAAAATGGGTAAAGGTTGTTTAAGGCTAAAAAACATGGTTAAAGGCTGAATGGTGGTAAACTTATTGCTAAAACCAATTAATTAATTATGGTATAAAATGACCAAAAAAATAGATGTATAAGTCATGATCTTATAAGATATAAATTATTTTTATTAATTTCTTAGTTAAGGTTTATAAACTTGATGAGAAAGTTTGGCACCTTGATGTTGATTCTTCGCCATCTTAAGTTTAATATGTTCCAAGGGTTAGATTATTCGCTCATTAAAGTGGTAATGTATACTGAACAATATAATATGCTTAAAAAATCATTCACAAGTATAGTCAATTAATCCTTGAGTATGTTGAGATTCTAAAGCTTCATAGGGTAATAATATATAATTTTGTGAAGTTTTTTTTTTCAAAACTCCTAAAGGTATACATTTTACTTTATAAATAAAGAATTAATTTTTTTCAAGATATTTATAATTATATTTTCTAATAAATATTGATTTCAGAACTTAAATCCTTAACTTTTTGTTCATCTAATACCAAGGTCTTATTTATATAGTTTTGCGAGTTACCATAGTAGTTCTAATTCACTGGAATAAATAAAAGTGAAATTGTTACCCACTGTCCCTGTCACAATAAATGTGACTTTCTTTTTCGGCTAAGAATTAATATGAAATTAGGGGGAAATGTGTGTATTATAGTTTTATATATTGTCAGTCTTATTATTATATTATTCAAATTTATGTTTAATTATTATTGACTTTTCAAAAAAATAATACAAATAAAAAATGAATAATATAATGATTATGTATAAATTTATATGTAAATAATGTATATATATATTACACTCATTGAATTATACGAGTACACGTATTTCCTTGATTTTCATTTACGCGTTTCAAAATCTACTTTAATCTCTGTTTAGTTTTTAATCTTTTTATGTTAAGATTCGTGGCCAGCGTGCAATTTCACCCCACATATGACGGCAGCTATTAAAACGAATAAAAAACGGGATCAGTTCATTGTCTTCACCCTTGTTTTCGTTGTCCTTTTTGCTCTTTAATTATTACTATTGCTTATTGATTTTAAACTCAATTATGCTTTTATTACTTTGGTGGTGATCTGAAACCTTCTATTATTGTTGTTTCATACAATTATACACAAGGTCATTTTAATTGTTATTTAATATTTTTACTTTTTCCTATCAACCAGCGAAATATCTAAGATAACCAAAATGTCAAATATTTGATTCTTAGGAACAATATTTGTTTAGGTGGACAATTATACATATTTCGATTAATTTTTTACCCATAAAGTGATAAGATATCTTTGGTATTACCAGAAAATATCAACTTCCATTTCAATCGGTTCATAAATATTAACTATTTTTATCCTTTTGTCTTATATGTATAAATTACTGGATACTTTAAAAAATAAAAGATAATGATCTTTAGAAAAACATAAATATTTTTATGAATTTACTAATATTTAGATGAAGTATAAGCAATTGAGACTTCAATTGGGAATTTAAGATTTCTCCATTCTTTCACCTAGATAGATTAACTTTCTTTATACCTGAGTTGTATACGGTTTCATTGACTATGAGTGCGTATTGACATTACACTTATCATGTCCTTTTGAAAATACTAGTTTTTTAAAACTAGTCTACTACTAAAAAAACTTCCCCTTCCATTTCATAGATGTTTCAATTTTTTAAAGTGTTGTATAGACATATCAAAATGTGCTACCCTAACAAATTTGAGTTATTCCTTATAAAATTTAGGCTAAATCGTGATGGACTAAAATTGAAAAGAGAGATTTTCTTTTTCTCCTTTCATTAAGAAGAGAGTAATAAATTAAGTGGGTCCACCAAGTTTTCTTATTCTCACGTGCGAAGAGAAAGTGGGGAGGAAGAGTGTAGAGTTTAAATAAGGATCACATGTTCCAGAAAAATTTATCTTCATGTTATAAGTTAATCACATTACATTTTTAATTAGAATGATATGCAAATACGACACTAAAAGTGAGACATGTGATCTCCATTTAGAGAGTTTAATTACTAGTTTATCTTTTTTCTATAAAACCAAACAACACAAAATTCTGGAAATCTTTCTCTCTTTTCATTCTTTTTCTTATATATTATGGAACATCTTTCTCTCTTTTGTTCAATCATATTATGATTTGAATTTATAAAGATGATTAAATTTAAGTGTCATACTAAGATTAAAATGTGGTATACAAAATAATTTCTTCGCTGGGCAAAAGAGAATGGGTAGCCCAAAATTGTTTTGGTAAGTACAATCCAAACCCAATTTTAACATAGTACCATCTATCAGAACTAAAAAATCTAGATTCAATAAAAAATACATAATATGATATCCAAGCTTTATGAATTTTTGAACTCGACTTAACCAGACCTACCCATTTTGATAGGTTTAGTTTATTAATTAGAGTTTTTCATTTACACGATTATCTATCGCTTTCGTCTTTCACTTTATATTTCTTTAATTTTTAATGTGAATTAAATAATGTTATCCACTTATTAATTTTTTAAACTAGGTATATAACTTGAATCTGAAAGAGTATTTCATACTTTTTATAACTCATCCAAAATCATTTTACACAAACCAAGAGATTATTAATTTTTTAATAAAATTGTTATTGTTTTTTATTATACATTTTTAATTCATCTATCAACTTTCCTTCATAATTACGTTTTCTCTCTCCATGATAATGAATATAATAATTGTTAGATAAAAAAATAAATAATATTACTTTTAATTTCGAAGGTGACACTTAAATAAATTAAAATTTTAAATTTGACATAAAGTTAACATACAAGGTTCAATTACTGAGAATAATATTTTTTGAGTGAATAAGTATACCCCACAAAAAATATTGATTCTTTACTCAAATGGAGAAATAATAATATTTGTTGTTACAACAAATACAATTAAAACATTTTATTATTATCTAAATCAAAATATTCTTTAAATGAGACAACTCTATTTGGGGGAAATATTCATAATATAATTGCTAGCTTTTAAATTAAGTTTCTTTTTAGAGTGTAATATCTATGTGTTGATAGTGTAAAAACTTATACAGATTCAATACATCATTTATCATTTATTTGTATTATTTTTACTTTGAGAGTCAATAATCATTAAAAATAAATGATGAATGATATAGTGGAGTTACTCTTCTTTTTATATGTAAGACTTGAAATCGAATTTTTACATAAATTGAAGACAAATATAAATCATCTTTGACTAAATACAATATGATTGCGAGTTGGTTTTTTTAGGATAATAAAAAAATGAAAACAACTTAAAACCATAATATATATTATTGAGATGATAGTTAGGAAACTGTGTTTTATTTTCCTTCTTTCACTAATAAACTTATGACATTTTCATTCCATTGTCAATTCCACTCATGCGCCTTGGTTTTTAGGAATAATATAAATAAAAAAGTCCGCTCATGAAAAAGAAAAAGGGGTTTCCTTCCAAATTTCATTTAGTTGCAATTACTCCGCTTATAATGCCATTCTATGAGGCAATTTTCATGTTATGTGTCCTATGTTAGTCAAAAATCAAAAGTAAAGATTGCCTTAGGAAGGCATTATTAAACTACCAAGGAGATACATGATTTTGATTTGTTTATCATCTTGGCGGTTCAAAATATAATAATGTCTAAACCAATGTGTACAAATCTATAATATCTTTATTAAACCAGTGGATTATTAATAGAATGTATATTCACGATCTAAATCACCTCTTACTTTATAAATAAATGATTAAAATGACCTCTTACTTTCGTTCTATCGGTTCATAGATTAATTTTTTTTATCTTGCATTCAAGTTTTCAGTTTACATTTCTTGAACTTTTATTGTCAATTAATATAATCCACTTCGTCTCGTGGAGAAAAAGGAAGTGTATAGATTATAGAAATCATATTGTGAACTTTGTTTAGATCGTCAAAATCTTTCCAAGATGGAAAAATGACACTAATGTTAAAGACGTTCGATAAATCAATCCCAAAATTAGTATGTTTAAAATAATATTACTGATAGGTTAATTGTCAATTATCGTCTTTCAAACTCAAGTGATAATGATGTTGTTATGAACTTTGGTGTTCCCTGCACAACTCTGAATAGTTAAGCACTCTATTAAAATTACAGTTATTATGGATAAGATCCATATACCATAACCCCATTCGCTACTAAACTATTTAACTATGAAAGTAAAAATTCTAAAGATTTATACACAGGAGTCAATGCATCATTCACTACCTATGTGTATTATTTTTATTAAATAGTCAATAATAATTGAAAATAAATAATAGATAATAAATGATAATATATAAAACTTCTACAATATTAATTTGTACATCTTTTTCTATTTAACTATATTAGTAGCCAGGGCCTGAATAGTGGATAAATCAATCCCAAAATAATCCAACCCATTGGCACATGTAAAAATACTCACAAAAAGTACCTATAATAACAATCTGTGGGTCGAAATAGGTTTTAAATATTTATCTCATAATATTCATATATTTATAAATTTATTTTTTAATTAAATATATATAAATGTTATTTTTATTATTATTTTAAAATTATATGTTATCTACTTTAGCATTATTTTTATAAGAAATTGCAATCATTTGATTATAATTGTAATTTATTATATAAATACATTATTATTCATACACAAATATTTATTTTTATATATTAATTATTACAAAATATATAAATATATAATAAAAATAAAAAATTCCACATACCCATAGATAGTGTGAATTTGAAAATTAGAAAACAGTATCCACTTCCAACCCTTTTGTCATTCCTCGTTTTGTTAATTTTGAAGTATAGGAAAATATGAAAATCATATTCAATATACCAGAAACATATTCAGACAAAATCATTGATCCAATCTTCTAAATGCAAATGTCTCCTATCCATGGTAATAAGAATATGAGAAAAAGATTAATGCCCTGACACTAAAATATATTTTTACATTATTATTGTATCATTTATTTTTAATTATTGTTAATTCTTAAATAAAAATAATACAAATAAACGATAAATAATGTATTAATTATGTATAAATTTTTATAAAATAGAATATTACAGTAAAAAAATATCGTGTTCTTTTCATTTTCTTCCTCATAAACTTTCGTCAATCTCCTTGATTTAATACCATTTTATTATATTCCTTGCACTGTTTGCACATCAAAGTACTTACCGATGTATAAGTTCATCCATTATCATGTCAGTGTATATTTTAATCTCTTCATTCTTTCCCAAAGAAAAGTCCAAAAACATTGGGAAGGCTAAGTCATAGGCATCAGGTTAATGGCAATAAACAGTAAAGTCTTGTGATCTTAATTTATCAAAAGCGCCATTAGCGAGAAAGTGACACTGGCTAAGACAATTAAGAATATAAGATGTAGATCAAATTAACGTGATAATTTCATAATTATATACACTATACACCAGTAACACCACATAAGTTAATTAATTACTAATAATTTGCTGAAGTTAAGTCATTTTTATATAAACAAGAATATTAACCTTCGCAAGCTGTAACAATTAATCATGTGAGCTATTAATGATTGACATGAAATTTAGCGCTCTGGAATAATGCTTATAGTATACACAATACAGTATTGATTTTCAATGGGGACCTGTATGTAATTAAGCACCTCACATTTGTCAAGCCATTGATTTAGGAGTCATGTCTGACATGTTGTCAAAGTTTTGGGCTTATTTTATGATTAGAAACAGAATGCCTAGAGCCCCAGACACCAATCTATAATTAGAAAACCAAAGACCCCTTTACAAAAAGAGTGAAAAAAATGCATGTACTATATGAGTTTTATATTTTAACATAATTGATTCTTCAAAATATTCAATAATATTTGTATATGAATCTTTACATTCATAATACATATAGATTACACTATTGCAAGAAAAAAAATCTTCACTCTTTTCCAGGTGAAAACATTCAACTATGGTTGTCTTTTGTCAAGTCAATGTTCAAAATTTAACTGAGTAAAATTTGAGCTTATCTCCACCAGGGAGCATTATTCTTCATTTTTTAGATACCCTTTTTTATCTAGAGGCAGGAATTTTCCATTGCTAAAAAAGTACTAGCCTCTTTTATTGATGTCATTAAGTAATACTAATCCCTATAACACATTGATGATATAAAGAATCTGCTTAATTAGTTGAAATGAGATGAAGATAATTTTTTTTTAAATTTACCCACATATAATTAAACTAAGAAAATGATCCAATTATCATTTCAAAACCCAACAGTGTTAATGAAGTTTTTTCTACACATTATTATTCTAGTATGATAAAACTAGTTATATAAAATTGCACTCATATCACTCAGAACTTGTATCCCTTATTCCGGGATCCTAGATCCACCACCACTTATTTCACGATACTTATATAATGTTAGCTGTTTAATCTTTTAACAGGTTCAGATCTTGAGCAGCTTTCTGAGTTTTTTTTTACATCTGAGTGGAAAAGAGAAATTTGAGTTCGCAGATTCCATTATTCCTAGAAACTAGCATACATCGTTTGTAGGTAGTTTCTCAACCTTGTGGCATCTGATTTAGAGTTTTGCTAATGTTATAAGGAGATCTTATAATTATTGGATTGATATCATCTCCGATATTAGATCTAACCCAGATTATAACATGTAATTTAAAAAAGATTCAAAAGGTTCAGGTTTTTTATTTTTTGTATTAAATAAATTAGAATTTTATGCATTTATTGTTAGAAATTTAATATCTAACATTTATCACTTCCCATTCCATTGCTAGGAGAGTTGAACATATCATAATTATCAGGTGAAGAAAATGTTACAAAATGTGACCGTCACATTTAGTGTGGACTAATGTGAACACCTACCCTACCTTCTTTTGTTCTGGTCTTTATTTTGTTTTCTTTAATTAAATTAAAGTCATCCTTTTTCTTGCAGAATATAAGAAAAAAAAGGATAAATATAACACATTACAGACACTATCTTTCTGAAATGAAAAAAAAGAAAAGGTTAGTCATGGAATAGGTACAAAATCATACAAATCATGGGTTTCTTGAAGACATATTCCTAAAGTTATCCCTCAATGAAAGATAGAATGGGATTAAACCTACAATCCATGAGTCTTGAACTAGACAAAACATGTCACTTTGTTCTCTAACCTTTAGACAACCACTTTAATTTTTGAATCATTGATCTCTCAGATTTGACCCTTATTATAATTATAAATCTCTAATGCTTGACACTATCGAGAAGATTAAAAACACAAAAAGAACTTTTGCAGTCAAATTAGGCAAGCCAATTCTTCTTTTTCCTTTTTTAAGTAAAAACGAAAGAAAAACATAAATTCTTGACTTCATAGCTTTCTGGTTTGTAGGCTATGCAGTAAATATCTTTATTATTTGAAAATCATTTTTAAACAATATTATATATTTATCTATTTCCTTCCATCACTTGGTAGTTTTTTTTGTATTTGGTTCATAAACTAAGCTTACTTAATTAAAAAAATGTTAGTTTATAACTTTTTTTACAAATGAATAAAAAAATTAAAATTTATCGGTTATTTTATTTGTTTTATCTTAAAATCTCAAAATTTACAGTACAAAAACAGCCTCTATAGTAAACATTTGCATATGAGAAATATACAAGAAACGTTATTATTATTAGAACAAAATACACACAAATACATTGCTTTCAAAACAAATTTTCAATGTTTCAGCGGATTAGTTATTGGTATGTCATTCCTCATATGCATGAACATCACATATCTCAAATAGTGTCCTCATCAATTACTAGAATTATGTCTCAGTTTTACACAAATAATAATAAAACAAAAATAATAAGTATTTAAATTTTTTAATTGATATATCATATTTTTATTAGTACGAGTGTATGACATAGAATATGGGACAATAGATCTTTCTTGCTAGTTGATTTTGTATGCACACTAAGTCATCTCCTACCTTCTATAAATCTTTTCATCTAAATTTAATTGAAATTTGTGAAACAAAAATAACAATGTGGACTTTCAAACCACCCAAATAAAAAATAAATAATGCAGAGAGAAAGAGAATATCTCTTGGACCCATTATTGATATGCTCATTATTTCACCAATCTAAGTGTCTTGTTTGTTTTAGATTTTAGGAGCCCCAAATTGATGTTTGCATTAGTATAAATGAAATTTCATAAATTTCAATATTGATAAAAGTGTATCGGTTAACAAATCGGTCAGATACTGATATAACAGTATGGTATAGTGGTTCAACTGGTGGTTCAGTAATTAAACCGTATGCCAGTTAAACTGGATATACATGCTTATATTTATATATATATATATAAAACCCCGTAACAAAAAAAATCAAATAGGTAGATACTCAAATTTATAATTCGTATTTATAATCTACTCAAAATTCATAACAATTTTAAGTCTTTAGCAAATTCAAAGTCTAAATTACAAAACATATACTAATCCAAAAGTATCACTTAACAACCACAAAATATAAATAAATAACACAAGTTCACAGCTCTATCTACAAAACAAATAAATTTGGAGTTTTAACATTTAACACCAATGACTCAAAGTTGTCTCATATCTAGATTATATTTTTGCACCAAATCCTATATTTAGACAGTACTTTATGATTACACAAATGTCACTGAGGAGATTAACACGAGTGTTAGAAAGCAAAGTGTGTAATTTAAGTATGTCTTGGAAACATGTATCTTAAAGTGTTGAAGAATGGTTGGAAAGATGAGTCACATTCTAGTGAGTTTTTAAGTTTTTTTTAAAAAAAAATATATATGTATAAATCGGTCAGTTTAATCAAATACTGGTTGATTTATCAATTTTGATACTTGGTTGATTTAACATTTGTACCATACTGGTTAAGGATCCGATTCACCGGTTTGTCGGTCTAACCGGTCAACATGATACATTTTTTACATCATTGAAATTGTATTTCATTTTTTTCGTTCTACTGTCAAACATGATGTAACTGTGGTTAACATCAACTGATTCAATTCTATGTGACGTGCATTAGACATTTACCATGTAACCATCTACTTTTATTTATTTGTTTTTTTCTTCTTCAAGGTTGTGCTGTAACTTTTTTGTTCTTGGTAAACTTATCTTGAAATGTGGTTTTACTTAACCTTTATGATATAAATATTAAGGTACATTCTAACAAAGTTTTGTTTAATAAAACAAAACCAGCTCTTGTAAGGGTTATAATGCATATTTTTTTAAATATCATTCTGAAATACAAATCAATGTTTCTAATAGCAATTCTTTCAAGCGAGTCTTTCAAGATCAACTCTACAAAAATCTAAACCAAACAGGCATATTCTATTTGTACTTCAATGGCCAACCAACTACCACTTCAATATGTAGCCATTAGAGACCTTCTCTATTGGGCCCTTTTATAACAAAAGTAGTGCATAAGATTTTTACCTAACGATCCATCAGGAGGATAAATATATACATTCTTATTCCGACACTCTTACATTTACTCCCACACTCATCAATTATAGAATAGGAAAACATTTATATTTAAATATCCCAATTACTTTCATTTTTAGGTGCAATTGGCTATATCATATTGGGAAACATGCATTTGTAGTTTTGCACAACTAAAGTAAGGAAACTGTCGGTAGCCAATGGTGATAGTTCTCCAATATGCTAGTACTAACGTTAATGACCTAGATAGTCATATCATCATTAAAATATACAAGTAGATATCATATGGTTTAGGATGTGTGGTCTTAATCAATTTTTGTTGTTGTAAACTTTGATTTATTAATAATTTAAAATTAAATGTTAATTCCAAAATTAATATGAGGATTTGATAGAAATTATTGATCTCAAATCATGTAATAATTTATCACAATATATTTGGACTAACTAAGTATTTCTGTTAACGAAATACTAGGTATTATTAAGGGGTGGCCGGTGATTTTTGGAACATCATGCATAACAAGTTAGATATAAAGAAAATGAATTGGAGAAGAGGAATGAAGTCAAGCTTTGCTTCTCAAAAATCTAGCCAAACTCCAATTTGTCAATTCCCACTTTCTAATTTTTGTAGTTTTGTGAGTGAAAAATCAGAACACAATTGAGATCCGGTAGAAGGGGAATCTCTTATAGTCCATTTCTTCTTCTGCATGTCAATCAAGAAAGACTACATTACCCTCAATTTCTTATCTTAAAAATTTAAAACATAATTTAAGATATAGTTTGAGATAACATATCTTTGTCCGGACTCACAAAACACTCTTCCTTATTCAAACAAATAATGCTCCGTGGTCTATTTTCCAAAAGGCCCAAAGCTGCCTTCTTTTTAGTAAATACAAAATTATTAGAATTTAGTATGGAGTTTTCTGTTTTCACAAGGAAGAGAGAATGTGAGACGTGCTATTTTGGTACATGGATGGATCCCAAACGTGTGAGAACTCATGGAAGAGATTAAAGTCAAGAAAAAAATTGAAAAAGCTCCAATAATCAAAACCCTTCCTGCTAATTATTTCTGTATTACACCAAAAAAATTGGACTTGTTAAGTTGATTGTTACGCCTACCTAATTGATTCGTTTTGTACACATATATATAAAGCAAATTACCAATTTATCTCCAAATCCATTTTCTCTTTCCTTTTTCTACATTGTCCTTTTCTTTTCAAAAGAAAAAGAACACACCTTTTGCTTGTACATGTACAAATTTATGTAATTGGTTTTTCTTTACGGTATAGATTTCTACATATTTCATGCTAGAAACAAAATACTACATTTCTATTTTGGTACCACTAATAATATCTCACATCATATGAATACGAAACTAATGATTTCAGAATATATGATTATATTCCCAACAAATGTCATCGTTATTAAAAATTAAAAATTTAATCTAATACAATATTAAAAAATATTTTTGAGTGTTATACACTAGAACATACTTTCTCTGTTTTTAAGGCTGAAATTTTTTCAGAGG
The DNA here is from genome assembly GCF_001865875.1 of Lupinus angustifolius. Classification (NCBI taxonomy): domain Eukaryota; kingdom Viridiplantae; phylum Streptophyta; class Magnoliopsida; order Fabales; family Fabaceae; genus Lupinus; species Lupinus angustifolius. The sequence continues at coordinate 2,953,678 of NC_032021.1, read as the reverse complement.
AATTGTAAGCGCTTAGTACATTTGCCAATAAATAGATTGAGCATGAGTAATTCAAGAGCCGTTCGCATATAAATAAATAAAAAACCATTTCTTCGATAATAAATAAACGTAGTTTCTACGTAAAGCAGATACCCTGGATCTTTTATATTAATTAGGCTACAAACTCATCTTGATGTATGGGATACTTTATTTTCCATCGGCCAAGATATTTATATATAACATATAACAATAAATACAAACGCAGATTATGCGAGAAATCATACCGTGATTTATGATGAGTGCGCTCGTCAAATTTAAAATAAGTATAACTAGACAGTGACATTAAACTGTCAAAAACATTTCTGGGCGATAGTTGCGCATGATAAAGAAAACAAAGTGATAATGGCCACATTTATGGATTTATTGACATAAATGTCGGAAAAAGAACTTACATACTACATGTCTAAGAGAACCTTCAAGAATAATAAAAATATACATGTCTAAAAGACCAAGAAAATGAGCGGAAATATTACACCCTTCTTAGAAATGTTTCGTAAAAAAATACTAGAACAAGAGCAAAAGTATCCTCAACTAATTTCAGATAGGTGCAATACAAGGTATACATTTTTGTAGAACAAAATTATGTATTACTATTGGTGAAACACAAAGAATAACAACCGCAAATAAGGAATGCCCTTTTGGAATGTTTTGATTTACTGAGCTCAAAAGTTGAGAATGTATGGAATGAACTAATGTAATCACAACAAATAAACTTGATATCATTTCCTGAACCAAGGTGATTAAGATATGTTGTTAAATTCCCTTGTTGTAGTTCTTTAATTTGGCTCCTTATTTATTTTTTCATTATTGTTTAGCTTCTTTTAATCAAACAAGGATCATCTCTATTAATAGAGAGACAAATGTATGTTTTCCTCTTTGTTTTTAACGATAAAAGTATAATTTCATTGTAATCAAAAGAATAAATTTGTAAAATTGTTTTTCCTTTTCTTTTTTGAAGCATATGTCTCTCTGAAGAAGATCATAACTAAATGATGTCAATATTTGGAGACAATGGTTTGGGTTTGGTCCCTTGGTTGTCAAGTCTTTGTTTTGGTCCCTTGTTTGTCAAGTGTTTGTTTTGGTCCCTTGTTTGTCAAGTCTTCGGTTTGGTCTTTAATATGTTGAGTGGCACTATTGTGCTTGATGTGTTGATTGTTAAGACTTTGGTTTGGTCTTAACTGTGTTTGGGCTAGAGTGTTCTTTACCCGCAAATTGTCAAGACTTTGGTTTAATCATGGCCTTGTGTTGATTGCATTAAGATTTTGGTTTGTCTTTGGTTTAGTGTCTTACTCAGAATAGGCAATCTTACTTTAATTTTTTGGTCAAGACATGATATATAGTTAACTTATTGATGTTCTAAGTCCACCACGTTAACAAAGCAAGAGGAATGAAAAATTGATAAGAAACTTAGAGCAACACGATGGTTGTTTTCTTAAATTTGTTTTCAATGGAATAAGAATATTTTTACTTTGTTCTCTACTATGTTATTCTTATTTATTCATTTTTGTTCTTAAATAAGAACAATTCTGGTTTGTTATTAGTCAAAGAAAGTGAGGAGAGAAGTAAATATTGTGGAGAAAATGTAGATGTTGTAAGACTTAAATAAGAATAAGAATGATGTTTGTCATTATGGAAAAAAAAGTAGATGGTGTTTTTATTTCGTGAAAATATGTAATAAATTATAAAATAATGTGTAGGGCTCAAATAAGAATGAAAATGTTGTTTGCTGCTACCGAATGCTCTTAGTCTGTGTTGGCTTGAATTGACCGTGAAAAAATAGAAAGAAAAAATGTAATTTTTTTTAGGTGAAGATCATATTCAGTAAATCCTCACTCAACAACCAGAACGTTACATAAGATAATAAGAGGAACAAGTAATTAGTTTTGTCACTGAAAAAAACTGAACTCATCAATTTGTTTAATCTGGTGTAACCTGTTTAAATCACACACACATATATATATATATATATATATATGTGTGTGTGTGTGTGAGATTTAAATCACATATATTGAACCAATTGAGAAGTAGTAATCCATTTGTAAAATATACAAGCCACCCACGCAGATAATGTTTATGAAGATCCAAGTACTATTCCATGTGATCTAATGAAATATACATAAACAATTAACAGAATTAACACTCATAATAAGCTTTTTACATAAACTCCAGCTTGGTCCCTTCCAGCACATGTGTTGGCAAATGGAATTTGATCACAAAATTTTCTCCAACATTGATAATTACCAAGCTTCCACAATATATGTACTATACCACTATTGACGTAATATTCCAAACATCTAAGCCACAAAGAGAAGTGACACAATAATATATTACAAGCTGTCATTATGTCAGAACTATTAATGAGTAAACAAGAAATTGAGAAGTAAAGCACCCCACATTTTTTTGTAGGGAAAGCCCAGCATTATATATATATATATATATATGTATTATAATGGGGTCTTTGAAAACCAAAGATCTCCACCATGCAACTAGGTCCAATTTATGACCACAATATATATATATAGGAATAGGATATACCTCTTTCCCTAAGGATCCCTCAATTGGCCAGTAAGTACTTAGCTGGCTCTCTCAGAACTTGTCTGCTTCCACTTTCACATTCATCCCTCTATATGTAAAGTGGTGGTTTGAGTAAACTCCAACATTTATTATTGTTTCAAGGACCAACGTTTCTTATTATTTAGTGACTTTCATTTAACTATGAAGAATGGACTATTACCCCATGTGGCCATGTTATAGACTTGTCACTTGTACAACAATGTTGTTTACGCACACTCATACCCATTTTATACTTTTTATTATTTCATTGTAATCAGGTTCATGTGCCGGTGATGTGCACTGGTAAGGTAGTAATTTCTACCTCATTTTTTTTATAGTATATGCTTTGTAAAAAATTATATATAATTAGTATATCATTCATAATTTATTTATGTTATTTATATTAAGATTCCTTTTGAGAACTGGGCAAGGAATATATGAACTTAATTTTGGAAAGAAATCATCCTTAGGAAGATATTTGCCTTGCAGGTTGCATAGGAAAACTATCTTGCTGATAAGTTTAAGCACGTTTTTCGAATAGATTTTATACATATTATTCTTTTATTCCTAACTTGGGCAGATATTTTTATTATTTATTATTAATTAGTATATTTATTATATTGCTGATGATTACCTTACAAGGATTATTTTTAATTTTGTTTTAGCTAACTTATTTTATATTTAGATCGAAAAGTTAATAATGAAAACCTTACGTGTGCTGCACAGATAGATCGAAAAGTTATTTTATATTTACATCTAAGTTTATTTTTCTCTACATATCAAACTTAGATTTTAATTTTGAAAACTGTCCATGCAAATTCAAAAAAAAACTTACATCAAATTCAAATCCATAATATCATCTTCCCCTGGAAAGCTAAATCAATAGGAAATTCTCTCTGGACGTTGCTACTGTAATAGCTCTATTTAGCAGCTAAACTCTAGCCTCTTCGAAAATAGATTTGTTTGGGACTTTGGGCTTTAACCTTTTAACCATGAATCCATGAATAACAATGGATTTGAGATTATAACCCAGACCTTTAGATTTAGAATTCAATATTTTTTTTAAATGTCAGAAACAACATTTTCTAAATCATGTATAAGTTCACATGGATTTGTTGCCAATATCATACAAAATGTTGATAACTTAAGAGATTAAAAACTTATCACTAATAAGCGAGTCAATTGAGTTAAATCTCTATTAGATGCCTATTTTCACTAGTGTCTCATTCATTTAATTACATTCTGAATATGTTACCATTTCACGGAATCATAATTCTTCTGTACCAATCACACGACAACAGAATAAAATCAATTAAAGCTTCTATTAATTATTCCTTATCAGCAACTGTCGTACAATTAAGTTCTACGTGCCACCAACCAAAACTAGAGGAACAACATCCCACTTTTATAGTCAAACACTATAAAAGTTGTTTTGTACACCATAACAAAAAAAAAAACTTAAGAATCTATTTTAGATCAGTTTATATCTAACGTAGGAGCCTCCGAAACGGCTTTTTTTTTAAATCTGAGGAACAATAGCATATATCCTAATGTTGATGGAGAAGCCCTTGCTGAATCTTGATCACCTTTAAGAGATCAAGATGATTTCCTTTTCTTGCTTTGCTTTAAAATGCTCATTTACTTGAAAGTGGTTATAACAAGCTGATAAACAAAGAGAGACAAAGATTAAGTTAGACAATCATTATAGGAATGATGAAACATATAGAGTGATCGATAATAAATAAAATATACTACTACTTTAAACAAAATGCAACTCCCTTGTCAACTATAAATACAAGGAGTTAATTATCAATGTTTGTGGATAACACTAGCTTACCAGATATTGACATGTCCCTTTAAAGGCCAATCATCAAAAGGTACAAGTGTGCAATCCCTCAAGTTCACTGGTTTTAGGTAATTTAAACTAGCTTGACAGGATTTCATCATGCCATCCAAAAAAGTACACTTTTCATATGTACTATATATATGTGTGAGAATAGGTACCTAGTACCAAAGACATTGATATATGTCTAATGGTGTAAGACTTTATTAGATTCCGAGAAAAACCAAAACGTTAAAGATTGAATTCCTGGGAAGACACATTTTGGGAGGAATAATTACACACTCCGAAAGAGATTAGATCCTTACATAAAAAGTAAGAGATACTCTTGACAGTATAAAAAAGAAGATATCCAGTAACTACCGGAATATATATGCTTCAAAATTTAATAGCCTTGCTTCAGTGAACTCAAAATATAAACCCAGTGCATATTGATTTTCTTACTTGAATAGGGGTAGCCGCAACCAATAAGCTCTCAATGACACCTCCTAAAACACTTGTATCAGGTTTAACCACTGAAATGGCCAACGTGCAGTTTTGGCGTTGTACTCCACCAGCACCCCTAGTGTAGGTACATTGTCCAGATAATGATAAAATCTCAAAGTGGCCCTGCATATGTAACAGAAATTACACACATAAAAGAAATGACTCGAACTGTTTTTTTTTCTTTGTTACTAGGCAAAGTAAAGATAGAAGGTGAAAGTAGAAAGATTTACATGAACACTCTCAAATAACTGTACCTCATGTCTCACAAGAGAACCTGATTGGTGAATGACAAAAGTTGATACTTGACCAGAAGCAGAAAGTATAGTAGCATTTTCATGGACTCTCTCATTAAAAAATGATAATATTTTGCTCACCACATTCTGAAATTACCAAAAGCAGATACATTAAGTTAATAGCAGATAGAATATCTTTCAGAATATGATAAATTTGAAGTTTCAACAATTGTTTTAGGCGTCTAATATTACCTCCTCAGGATCCACGGTCATCTCATGAATTTTGAAGTCACCCCCTGCTGTTTCTGCCAAAATACCACCTTCAACAAATAAAGTATCAAACATGAGAAGTTGATCAAAATTCCAACCCCAAAATCATTTAAAATCTGCCATCATAACAAACTATAATTTCATAATGACATAATTTAACTGCAAAGATAACGGGTTTAAGCAGACTTTATATGCTTCCCACAATATAGAGTAATACTACTTAACGAAGTTCAAGAAGTTAAATTTCAAATTTTCAATTCTTTTCTTCACATAAATGTTTTTAGTAAAATCGAACCAAACAATCATATAAATGTGAGAGGTGATATTGTTAAAATAAAATAAAAATAAAGAAAGAAAGAAGGTTAAACAAAAGAGGTGCTAAGTTATCTTCAATTAGCAAAATTTGAAAGATTGTTTGTAACATGGTCAGAGAGTACCTGATTGAGGGATGCTTTCTTCAATGTTGCTTACTTGATTTATGCAGTGTTTGGAATCAAAGGTTAACTCTGGCTTTTGTTGCTCGTTTATCCTTGATTTTTTAGTATCTTTGGTGTAATCTTGTTGAATCTTGTCTTCATGATTTAATGCAGTGTTATCAGTATCATTTGCTTCAAAACTTTGAATCGCTTGTTGAGTTAATAAGATTCTATTCATGTCACACACTTTCTTGTATGCACCAAGGGGTCCATGCACAGGATCTTGCTGCCACATCATAGCTTCCCATTGGAAAGATTCAACTGCTTCATTTCTTTCTTGCTCAACAAGATTGCTAAGCATCTTGGTCATGATGTTGTACCCAAAAACCTTGTGCACTACAAAGTACTGTTTGGTCTTTTCCGTAGGAAAATAAGGAGCAAAAACACAATCTTTCTTGCACTTTTTCTTTAGATGCCTACAAGCAGCACATGCATGGCGACTTGCATTGTTTCCTTCCCCTTCTTCTTTGTTGATATATCTTACCATTGAGGTTGTGGAATATGGAGAAGGGTGTGAATGTGAAGCAATGGTGGAGGAGGTATGGAATATAAAGGAGGAGTTGGTGGTGGCACATTTGGAGGGGCTGATGGAGCATGGTTTACTGTGCTCAAGTCGCGTCCACAACTTTCTTCACAGTAATTGATTATGAAAGTGGACCAATAACATTTATACTATAATAAAGAAAAGTAACTAACTTAACAACTGTTTGGTTTATTCATGTGTGAAGTCTCATATTATATATGTAGAGAAAAGTGAAAGAGTTTATAAGTAGAAAAAACTCATAGAACTAATGCCTTAAGGTTTTAGTTCAAGACGAAATGTCTCGTAGCTCTCCACTCTTCCAATACCAGTGATTAGAGGCTCCCAGCTGGTCCAACAACAACAACTAAAAACTAACTAAATGACCAAACCATTTACCAAATAATGCAAACATATTCAATAACTTTTAAACTGGACCATGCTGAGTTAGACTTGAATTTATTTTTTCTGATACCGGAGGGGTTAGCCAATGAGTTTGAAAGTACAAAAAATGGCGAACATAAATTGAAGTTGCTAACTGAACAAACCTTTCGTTTTCGATCCTCCACGGACTGAAACAGAGGAAGAAAGCCTTCCCCGCATTTCAGTGCTTGCAAGAGGCTGAGCCAGAAAAACTGGTGGTGACGACTCTCCGTCTTTACCACCGGCGTCGAATAATCGGTGTCGGTGGTGGCGACGAGTTCAGTGACGGAATAGGCGAACGGTCTTTTCTCTCCTCCATGAAACGAAGATTGATTCGTAGAGAATGCGGGGAAGCTATGATAAACAGAGAAGTGTTTTTTTTCAATTGAAGAAAGATGGCTACAAACTTGGAACTAGTAACTGTTTGAAACTAACTATGAGTTAGTTAAATAAGCGTAAACATTGATTATCTATCATGCTGGTTTCAAATTAGATGCTTCTGTAATAAATGGCGTACTATTACAGACAAAGTGTGTGTTTGGTTGTGGATGAAGAAAAAGGAAGGGAAGGATATGTTTGCCGACGTTATTTTTTTAACACCATAGTTGTTGAACACTTGAATAGGTCCCAAGTTTCAACCTTGGTTCCTTCCTCTCTCTTTTTTCTTTTGCTGCGGTACTGAAAAAATCAGTTGGGACTTGACTTGATGTATTTGTTGTAGTGAAAGGGGTTAGAAATTCATATCGGTAATATAATTATATTGACTATTTATTGTTGGTTTATAAAATAAATGATGTAATTTTTGGTATTTGTGAGATTTCTAAAACCGATAACTGAAATGAGTTTAATGAGTGGATATCAAAACGGTTTTATAGGGGATGATGGGAACCGGTTAACACATAACAAACAATTATGATTCTCAAGACATTAAATCACAAATAGTTTTCACATCTCCGCAACAAAGAGAAAACGAATGTCACAAGAGAAATTCAAATTTTGGTTGAAGAATATCATCATACCAAAATTCTCTCCAAAAACATACGAAAGATGTAGATTTGATAACATAGATTTAGGTATGATTTTGAATTCATACTTTATATTATATCTGACAATCATGAAATTCCAAAATGGTATGATTGACAGTTTCACCACTCGTAAGGAGTATCTAACAAAATGATATCAATTTAATAATTAAAATATTTAAGCAAAATGTGGTTAAAGTTAGTGTTAGGGGAAATGTAATAAATTGAATGCGAAATGGACCTCTAAAATAACGGTTTTATTCGGTAATGACTGACAGAGAGCTAGCGGGAAAATATGATTGAGGGGGAATTTCCCGCCAATAATAATCACGTCTGAGTTGGCTCACTCATCATTCCGAGTCAACCCAACCTCCTGTGTACCGACTCATAAGAAAAATAAGTACATATTAGAGTATGGTTATATTTGAGGTCTCTTAGCTAATTGAACTCTCCAGAAACTATATCCATTGAATATAATTTAATTATTCTTAGCGTTGAGAACTTTATATATTTTTTTGTTTCTCACACTAGAAATAATCTTGTCTGAGTTATGAATATTTACAGTTATATAAGGTTAACTCTCCCGGTGAATATTTTTCTATTCATAAAACTCAAATCTAAAATATTGCTTAAAGAGAATCTAGTGTAACACTCCAAAATAATAATTAATAAATTGAGTTATTGTTAATTAGTGCGTATGATTTTGAGCTTTTATGAAATGATTTTTTTTATGTGACTAGTACTGTTAGTTAAATAAATTGTCTAATAGTTTAAAATATATTTAAGATTTGAATAATATAATAATAATCAATTAAGAGAATAAAATGGATAGAGTTATTATTTAATAGTAAATAAGATATTAGATTTGTTTATATATTTGAGTAACAAGAAAGGGAAACCTAGCCGTCACCAAAGAAGGAAAAGAAACTTAAGAAGAGAAGGGAATGAACAAAGTTTCTACATAAACTCATTATCAGGTAACACTAAAACCCCTTAAAACTCCATGAATCATAAAGAATTAAAGGTTGAATGATAGATGTTAATTATAGTGTATACCTTGTGGATCCTTTCTTGTTTTACTACATATTCTTTTATATATAGTTCCATCATAAATTGTTGCAAATAAAACACATGTGACTTTCTTTCTCTGCACTTCTATATACAATTATCTTGATTCTGTGTTTGCTTTATATAAACAGATGTGTGCATTGTATTTTCAAATTAATTAAGATTTATGCTTATAAAGGTTTATGAGGCTAGCGTTTTACCCTCTTAATTCTATACTGAAATTCCTTGTTTACAATTATATTGTTTTGCTGCCATACGAATGTTTTAAATGATTGAGTTGAATTATATGCTATAATAGTCAAATAGAATTAGTACTATACTTGTGTTATTAGCAATTATTGGTGGTACCTATATTACTATTATTATTATTATAGTAAATGAATGTTACTTTAGATAATCATGCTATAAGTATATTGATATGTGTATATAATATTTCTGCTAAACCTGTAATTGATGAACATCTTTAAGCATATATAAATACAGCAAAGGCTATTGATGAACATCTTTAAGCATATATAAATACAACAAAGGCTATTGTTTTATTACACTAAATTAATGGCATATATTCTCATATTAGAGTTTATGGAAAAAATTATATATTGTTCCTAGTTTTTTTTATATGATGGATATTGAACATATGTTGTTTATTATGTTATATTTTGTTATGTGATGTTTATATTTTTATTTACTTATAATCATATCCAATTACGTTTATTGTAATGAGATCTATAACCCAATTATGTTAACTGGTGAAGGGGATCTATAGATCTATTGATTGGCCTGGGCACATGCAACCGAATTCTTAGTCGCATGAAGACAAGCTTATTCCCGGATATAGGGTAAGATATTTCTACGAACTCAGGGCACTGGGTGAGGGGCATACACCTCCAACAGTCATGCTGTGTGCAAAACTTTTAATCATGGAGTGAGAGTTTGAGGCGAGTAATGCTATATGCAAATTGATTGAAGTATGATAATGTGTCCTATTTATATTCCTCTTATTTCTATTTAAGTTATGTGTAATGAGGTAGAATATAAAATTAAGTGAAAGCATTGTTATTTCTCTTTTGTTGTTCCTTATGGAGATTTTCTGTACTTGTTACGGCTAGGAATGTCATATTTCAAAGGTTTTGCCATTATGGTGTTACTGAAATTTTTATCTCACAATGCATGAGTTTTTGACATTTCTGAGGTCTTCTAAGAAATGATTGAGTACCACATGGAAGAACCACAACAAGCCACTATCGTAGACGATAGTTTATTTTTATTTGCTAATTTTATCTTGTATGTTCTATGAAGATATTTATTTGTTTGAGAGTATTTTAAGACTTTATTCTTATCCTCTTTGGAGGAAGTCCAGTTTATTGTGTGAATTTAAGTTAATGATATTTTACTTCATTTTTATATTTGAGGTATTATTTATATACATCATGAAAAGTTTAATGCCATAAAATTCTTTGTTTATGGACATATTTCCGCTAGTATATTATTATCCAAATTAAAGTGTTACATGTATGTACCAATTGGATCAATATCCATATGTAACTTTTGATGAATTAATTGATTAATATATTATGATTTTTCTAATATGTATCGTTTGAGACGTTTCATTTGTCTAAAAAAAGGATAAGGTTAAATTGAATATCAATGCATTTATATGTTCTCACCCATTCTTGTTGAAATTACATGTTCTTTTCTATTGATATAAAATAAAATATGAGGAAAAATGTATATATTGATGATGTAAAGATTTTATAAACTTTTAATATATCATTCATATTTATTTATCATTATCATTTTAAAAAAGTAATAAAAATAAATAGTGGATGATATATTAATTGCATATAAATTTTTATACTAATGGGGCATACACAAATATTGACAAGTATCTTGTATTATAATAAACATTAATTTTAAATTATTATTATTTAATATTTCTTATTACGAGGTGATGTAGGGTTTGGGTAAAACTTATGAATGTTGGTTTTAATTTGTTAGCAAATCGAACTCGCCACCAACTTAAATCTGGTTGAGTTGGCTAAAACATGACTAACAAAAAATCAAATCAAATTTGAGTTGGGTCTCTTTATTTATTAAAGATATATGATAGGTTATTTTGGAAGATAATAGTTGGTTAGAAAGTTAGGAATTAACAAGTTAAGTTTATATTAGTTACTTGATTTACAAGCTTTCTTTTTATTTTTTTCTCTTGTATAAATAAGTTATATTGACTCACTTCTTATTCAATCAATTCAATTCATTCAATGAGAATATTATCAATCTTTGTTTCTCATTCTTCTTTCTTTAAGCTTTCTTTTATATACTTCTTGATTCATCAAGAAGCTTTCTTTTCATGGCTTTTACCACATTTTAACATGGTATCAGAGCATAATTATCTTTTGATAGCTTCCGCTTATGGTTCCATGAAGGATTTCATGGAAAACTTCAATAATCAAGAACATGGTGGTGCTTTCTTTTTCATCTCAATGGCCTTCATTAGTGTTATCTTGTTTCTAACATGTGACAATCTTGCATGTGGCAAGACTATCTTGATTGTTTTGATTGCTCCAGCGTTGTTCTTCAGCATCCAATGTTTCTTTTCAACATATGGCCCTAAATTCTTCATTATCATCTTCTTCATCAACCTTCAAATTCATATCAAAGGAGTTTGTGTTTTTGTCAAGGATTCTTTTCAAGTGCATAAGCTAGCTTCTTGATATCCTCAAGCTCTTCAAGAACGGAGTACCATGACCAATTTATCCTATACAAGATTACCTCATTTTCTTATTCTTCATCATTTACCCCTCTTTTTTTATTCATCATAGAAGCATCTCATTAGGATCAAGATTCTGATATGTTCTCTCTCTTTTATCATCAATGGTTGGTTCGCTTCTGTTTATGATGGTTAAGCTCAGATATAACTTTTGTCATAGATGGTTAAGCATTGAATGAGTAGCTTCTGTCCGTAGTGGTTAAGCAAAGATATAACTTCTGCTATGGATGGTTAATGTAACGCCCCGAAAAATACTTCTAAAAAACATTGCGGAAAAATGGGTAATTTTTTTTTTGAATTGATGATATAAAATTGTTTGCTTTTAAAACCTTCCTTTTTCTGGGACATCACTTTAAGTAACTTAAATGCGGAAAATCAACTTATCGTTATCGAATGATAACTTAACATAATTCACAATTTCCTGAATAACACAATGCATATAAACAGTTAAGTCATCTTTAGTTCATACAAACTAAGTCAACAAAGACGAAAACTACATCGCCATTAACATATACAAAATCCAAAAAGAAAGGGCGAAAATATTAATCATCGCCAACAGACACTAAACAAAGACATGAACAAGCTGAAGTCGTCAGTGTTTCAAAAGTCACAAAATGATAAACAACTCCTAGTGGCTAACTCCAAGCTAGGGTACTGCCTCTCCTCATGCCCCATCCTGGAATATCACGGACGGGTAGCTCCAAATCCGAGCAAAGCTGTCTACCTGACGAGCACACGTCCGAAAAGCAAGCAATAGAAAAAGAAGAGAAATAGAGAGAGTAAGACATCTAATGAACATAAATTCATTGACGGCGTGGACTTACTCAAAATATTACACTCAGATATGAAAAATAGTT
>NC_032021.1:2925130-2941018 GCF_001865875.1 Lupinus angustifolius | reverse complement strand
TCAAACACAATTATTGTCTCTCTCCCAAGCGAGGACCCTTCACTCAAGCGAAAATTCAATCAACAATACCATTTTGAAATTGGGCATCTCTCGCTCAAGCGAGACATCTCTCGCCCAAGCGAGAGAGTTCTAGAAACTCATTGAAATCTTGGTTTTTTTTTCTTTTCGTTTTCGTTTTCACCCAAGCGAAGCCTATGCTCGCCCGGGCGAGAGATTTCCAGAATTTCATCAAAATCCTGGGCTTTCTCGCCTAAGCGGGACCCTTGCTCGCCCAAGCGAGACTTTGTCGCCCGGGCGAGGGAGTTCCAGAACCAAAACTTCCCCTCGCCCAGTCCTCGCCCCTCGCCCAAGCGAGACTGTGCTCGCCCAAGCGACAGGGACTTGGATAGAATACCAATTTTTGCCCTTTTCGACAACCGAAACACATTTAAACATGGTTTCTCAAACACCTGCACGCAGAAAAGTTCCCAACAACTTTCATATACAATATTCAACACATTTCATCAACAATCATATATATTCAAAACATTCAAACATACAAAATCTTGGGTTTCTAAAAACCCCATTTAACTCCAAAACCTTTGAGATGGTTTAGGAGATCCGGGTGTCATATTCGGACACCACTATGTCACGATGTGTTCTTTCTCGCATACATTATTCAATTCATTTCCTCAACAATCATATATCTTCACAAACATCCAAAACATAAAAATATTGAGTTTCTTAAAACCCAAGTTAACTCTCAAACCTTTGAGATGGTTTAGGAGATCTGAGTGTCATATTCAGACATCACTATATCACGATGTGTTCTCTCTCACCTTAATGAAACGTGCTTTAACTTGTCAACTAAGGGTGGTTTGGTTTTCAAGGTTCGAACATCGAAATCTTCGTAACTACCACAATAAAAATCCGTTAGTTTCTGATATTTCTAAAATCGTTACCAAAATACTTAAAACTACATATTCCCATTTAAGACATTCTTTGATAATCTTACCATTTTAAAGTAAGTTATTCAAAATATCCTTTAAGAGTCTTATGAGGCTTCATGTACTCATAAACCTTAACATCATTTTAACAAAAGTCTCTATTTTTCCAACTTGTTCCAAACCATGGTTTAAGGCTAACAACAACTAGAAATACATACATTCTCATTTTTCCAAAACACTTCCTAAAGGTTCCTTTGATTTCATCATCATCCCCTTTGGCTAAAACAACAAAATACATGTAACAAAACATTATAACAACTCCATGAACACAAGTTGTTCATGGTTTCAACAAAATATTTTCATAAGTTCAAGAACATCATCATTTTCGGTTTTGAGAAGAAAATGAGTTAGAAATCGTTTTAGAAAATTTCAAAGGTTGAATATGTTCTTGACATACTCATGAACAACATACTTAAAGCTCATCAACATCCATTGGTTGAATGTTGAGAGATCAAGGATTGAAAATGGAAGAAAACATGAGAAAAATGAAGAGAGGATTTACCTCTTCTTTGGAAATGCAAGAGTGAGAGAGTGAAGTGTGGAGTGTAAGGGTTTAAGGAGAGAGGGAAATCATGAAAAAAATCTCCTAGGGTGGCTAATGATGATTTCATGAGATTGAGTGATGTGAGGTTTGCTTTATGGAAAGGCAAATCTCGCATCCCAATGCGAAACAACCACTTCGCGGACACGTGCGATAAACCTTCTCGAGTATTATCGGCTAATACTCGATCGGATATTATAAATCGTCCGATCCTAATATCCGATTATAATTTTGGATTTCGACATTCCGAGTGAAAAATATTTAGAAAATAGGTATGGGTGTACTCAAAGTCTATATTGACTCGAAATGAAATTACGAAGCCAACAGCGCAATTGGAATTCGATTCCGAGTTACGGAACTCAAAAACCACTTTTTGAGCCGTACCGAGTGGATTTCGGCCCCGTCAGTGGTTCAGAATTGACTGTCTCCGAAAATTACCAAAATTTACCACAAAATAGGAAATAAAATTACAAAACTAAAACTCAACTACAGTTTCATCTAATTCTTTACCGAAAATTCACAGAAATTCATTTTCGAATATATAATTAATAGAAATATTAATAAAACCTTATAATTCAAAATCGTAAAATTCACGGTGTTACAATTAAGCGTTTGATGATATAGCTTCTGCCATGGGTGGTTAAACGTTGTTATTACTTCAAATCAATTCCAAGCTGGAGCTAAAAGTTTTCACTCACCAACTTGAGAGGATATTAAAGATATATGATAGGTTATTTTGGAAGATGTTAGTTGGTTAGAAAATTAGTAATTAGCAAGTTAAGTTTATATTAGTTACTTGCTTTACAAGCTTTCTTTTTATTTTTTTCTCTTGTATAAATAAGTCATATTGACTCATTTCTTATTCAATCAATTTAATTCATTCAATGAGAATATTATCAATCTTTGTTTCTCATTCTTCTTTCTTTAAGCTTTCTTTTATACACTTCTTGATTCATCAAAAAACTTTCTTTTCATGGCTCTTACCACATTTTAACATTACTACAAATGAATTAGGTTAACTCAAGAAATGTGACAAACAAAATCAACATTTATCAATTGGGTTATAGAGAGGTTAACTTATTTCATATCCTAATCTTGGTTGGTTGTTCTTCCATTTTATTGTTTGACCCTCTTCCCCATGACTATCATTGACAACCTAATTCAAACACTTGTGACCTTGTTTCAACTATTGTAGGTATTAGTTCAACCATTACATGTTCGACAATCAACCATTGTGATTGGTATTGGACATTTCTCTTCTTCTTACTACTTTGTTATCACTACCGTTCCTCAATTCACATTTGCATATCCCTTAATCATATTATTCTATGTTTTCACCTTTTAGTTATATTATATATAATTCTATAGAATTAGAGATACGATCATAAACTCCATCGTCAAACGACCACTTGTATTATATTTCTCATATACATGGTTACGTGATTCGTTTAATAATTATTAACAATTTTTAAATATAACATTTATATTATTTTTAAAAAACTTTAAAATGTGAAATGGAATAGTGTTTAAATTTAAACCAACATTTTAGTTGACCTAATTAAACAACATCTTAACTATGTTAAAATTTAATTATTTACATTATAGGGGTTAAGCTCCTCTCCATTACTGGAGAGACAAGTGCAATTTTCCCCTTTAATTTGAAAGATAAATTTGTCTTATCATAATAAATATAAGAGTATAAGTGTAAAAACATATCACATTTTCTTTGGTTTTTGACATCACTTGTCTCTCCATTATTTGAGAGAAGTCTCATTCACATTATGGTATACTTGCGTGTCGACCGGCACTCCATGTCGGTCACCCGCATTCTTATTTTTTGATATAGTATGTATGATCTTCATATTATATTATTTAATAAAAACAATTTAAATATAAGAGTGCAATATATAAACTCAATAAAGAGTGAAAATTTAAGAAGATAATATGTGATAGTTGATATGATATATATAAAACTTATGTCAATTTCTCATTTTGTGCTTATTGGGTGGAGAAAGATAGAAGATAGAAATAAGAGAATGTGTGGAAGATTAATAATATTAAATTATTAATATAAAAAATGAAAGTAATATGTGAAAGTTTATAGTAGTTACTAAAAATATAAAAATGTAAGTTTGGAATATAAAAATTATACCATAATAGTTATTATTTATTTTACCTTTATTAATAGTATGGATATGGATATAAGTAGGAGATAAATTCATTTGTTTTGTCTTACTTTAAGTATTCCTTTTATTTAGACGTAATCAAATAATAAGTTGTTATGAATTAAGCATTTATGGAAAATCCTTTAGGTGAGAGAACCTTTATCTTATTGCAACATTGAGTTTCCTCATTTATCCAAAGCAAGACATGTAACATTGCTATGTTAACTGATTTTCACTATATCAACAATGATCTTGTAATCACTTTCTCCCACTTGAATGTTTCATTTATATATATGGAATATATCATCCATTCTACGTTATATTCTTTTCATAATCCAACTCCCAACTATAACTTACTATAAAATTTGTCGAAGAACAAATCTTTTTTTATTAATAAATAAAGAGTAATATAAGAGGATGGAGTAATAAAAAAGTCTTCGAACAAAAAATCTCCTCAAGCTATCTATCATTCCTCATGAGTTATAGTCGCATCTGTTATAACAAAATAGTTGATTCATTAACATACCAAACTTTGAACCTTTGTGGCGTTAGTGTTCTTTTTAAAAATTATCAGAGACAAAATAAACAAAGAAAATTATATATAATAACATTATATGAGTTTTATACATTGTTATTATATTATCAATCGTTCATATTTAATTATTATTGATTTTTTAGAAAAAATAATCTAATTAAATAATAAATATTATAATAAATGTGCATAAATCTGTACATTAACATACATTTTATACTCAAATAACAATGAGCTCGACTTGAAGATTGATGGAACACCAAACAAAATCGTTGAAGCAAGCCACTCACCTCTCCATAGTTTATAAAGATACAATCATAGTTACATTGGATTACTAAAAGAGCTACCATTAACATTATGTACAATAAACTCAGTTAGTATATTATTTCAACGTAAAAAGTATTTAGGACGTTTGATTTAATAAATAGTAAAACTATGAAACACGGATTCATCAAACACCTTCACGTGTCGGTGTCCGATACGTATCCGATACAAATATATTCAGATTTGCGAAGGATTCGCGAATGATACGTATCCATAGAGTATCCAAAAATTAAAAAATAAAATAAAATAAATAAATATTAAGACACGTATCCGATTCGTTTTCAATAAAATATAGGATATATGGATTCGTTTTCAGTAAAATATAGGATATATAGATTCGTTTCCAATAAAACAAAATAAGATAGATTTGTTTCCAATAAAACAGGATAAAATAGATTCGTTTATAATAAAACAGGATAAGATATATTCGTTTTCATTAGAACAAGATAAAATATATTTGTTATGGAGAGCAATGATTTTAGGATAGATTCGTTTTCATTAAAATATGATAAAATAGATTTGTTGTATGATTTTACATTTCCATTATATTTTTTACTTTGTATATTTTGATTTACACTTATAATTTTATCATATTTTATATGTTTTTATTATTTTATACGCGTATCCCTGAACGTATCATATCCTGTATTTTAGAAAAAATACATATCGACGTATCTGATACGTATCGTACCCGACACACGTATCTGATGCGTATCGTACCCGACACACGTATCTGATGCGTATCGACATATTTTTTACTCCATAAAACAATTTTCACACCCTTATTTAAAAGACATCACAATAAGAAAAATAATCTTAATTCATGCGAAAACACTTACCTATAATTTATAAAGTAAGATGTATATCAGTTTGAAATCATAATATTTACCTAAGATTTTTTAATATAAAATAGAATCAATAAATTAAAATGTATATTAGTTCCAAATCATAATATTCACTTAAGATTTGTAGTATAAATCTTTTTATTGTTATTGGTTATATTTATCTAACATAATCCTTTTTAATGTAATATGTATAAAGATTAATATACAATTAGTAAATTATTCATCAATTATTTTTGTATTAATTATATTTAAGACTCATTTATAATTATATATTATGATGAATTATACAATAATAATAATAATAATGACTAGCGTGTTGACATGCACTGTCGTGCTTGTCAACCCATTTTCCTATCGTTCGTAATGTATAGTTTATATTTTATAAATTCAAATATAATTTTTGTGCTAAATTTACGGCTGAATTTGTTCAATTGGTCTAATATTCAATTTTTTAAATACACTTTTAAAATAAGAAGATAATAAGGATAAAATAAGAAAATAATATTACATGGTTTTTTGGTAGAAATAAAAAGATATTGAGGGCAAAATAGGAAAACACAAATTACACAATGGATGATTATTTTATGTTTTCCCTTTATTAATAGTATAGAAGTATAGATTAATAGTATAAATATAGATTAATAGTATAGATATATATATAGATGTAAATTGTGTATATATTTTTTTTTCACATACTTTTTAGCCAACAATAATATTTAAATGCAAACTGGATGAAATACAATTGCAAGTTTATAATTTAATACTGAGCACGAGGAAACTCCAATAAAATAATTTACAAATATGAGAAATCCCCTGTATTCAATTGAGTAATTACTAAATGATGATTAATAAGGATAGAGAATTCACTTATTTTCAGACTTAATATTTTTAAATTTATTTCATATAGTTAGTTATTAATTCTAAGAAAATTTAATAGATCTGTCTATTAATTTAAATATTGAATTTTTGTAAATTGATGAGTAAGATTAATAATAAGTTTTTAAATTTGTAAGTAGATCTCCTCTTAGTGGCATGATTCAATTAATTCAGATTGGTACCCTAATTTTCAATCTCACGGCACCGAGAGAGGTAAACTCGGGCGAGTTGGGTGGGTAAACTCGGGCGAGTTGGGTGGGTAAACTCGAACGCGACGAGTCAACACACAACCTGACTCGTTCTGATATTTATATGAATAATAAATCGGTTACCGCGTTTTTCACAACCATTCTCTTCCACTAGGGTTGGTTATTTTTCTCTCACAACATCTTATTCTTCTTTTCGCACCTTGTAGAAGTAGCAGTTTCTTCTTCTTCTTATTCAATGGTGCTTTCTCAATCTAACTAGCCATGCATCTTCTCTTATTCTCTATCTGCAATGTATCACAAATCGTTTTCCAATTCACGAATTTATATTTGAACTTGGATTTTTTATTTTTCACTTTTTACTCTCGTTGTTATTAACTTTTTTTATGTCGTTGTTTTTGTAGGATATGAAGGAACCCTAGTTTTCTTGTTTTTGTTCGGTGAAAATCAAACGTTTCTGAAAAATCAAATTGGATATTGATTCTGGTCGGACGATGGAAACGCCGGTTGCTAGATCGAGGGGAAGGCCACGTAAGCGGAGAAGAAAGGACGAAGAAAAACCGGTTGCAAAATCAAAGAGGCAAGTTGTGGAGACAAAACCGATAGCATTGGTTGGGCGATTCGTGCAGAAAAAGTTCCGGAGAAAACGAAATTTTCTCGGTAAGGTTGTGTATTATGAATGTGGATTGTATAGGGTTCATTATGAGGGTGGAGATAGTGAGGATTTAGATAGTGGTGAGGTTCGTGCAATCCTTGTTAATGATAATGATTTCGATGCTGGTTTGACTAGAAGGAAGGTTAAATTAGAGGAATTAGTGTCACAGATTAGTGTAAAGGTCGCAGATGAGAAACATAAGGGTTCTGCTAATCAGAATAAAGAGGAATTGAAGATTGATGCACCTGTTTCTTGTGAATTGAACAAGGAACAATATGATGATGAATCAGGAGATTTAAGTATGGGTTTAGGGGAAAAGGGTCCCGGCATTGAGGCTGAGACACTGCCTCTGCCACCACCACTGCAGTTGCCTCCTTCATCGGGAACTGTTGGAGTGCCGGATCAATATGTCTCACACCTGTTCGCCGTTTATGGATTCTTAAGATCATTCAGCACTTGCCTTTTTTTAACTCCCTTTACCCTGGATGACTTTGTTGGCGCCCTCAACTGCCAAGTTGCAAACACATTGTTTGACGCTATTCATGTCTCCCTTATGCGCACGTTAAAGCATCATCTTGAAACTGTTTCACCCGAGGGATCGGAGCTTGTGTCAAAATGCTTTAGGTGACTATATTTATTCGCATGTTTTAATTTTGATGGAATTTTGCACGTATAGTAATACTACTGTAGTGCATTATCTGCACCAGTAATTTGTTGAAATTTGATGCTGTTATTATTATTATGAGTGTAATATATATTCACTGTCAATATAAAATTTTATACACACAGTCGGTACTTCATCCACCATTCATGTGTATTACTTATATTTAATGATAAAGTGGCAATGTAAAAAACTCTTACACGGCCAGTGCATACATTTTTTCTCTATTATTATTTTCACCAGATCATTTATATTTGGAAAGATATTGATTTTGTTGGACTCACAGGGATTGTATTTGTTCTTTTTAATTTGATATAATTCTGTATATATGGTACACTGCTGTGGTATATTATCTGTACAAGTAACTTGTCAATACTTTATGCTATCATTATTTTATTAAGATCATTTATGTTTGGAAAGATTTTAAGTTTGTCGGTTTCGCCAGGTTTTGTATTTGTGCTTCTTGATTTGATGGAATTTCGTGTATATGGTATACTACTACAGTGTATTATATGCACAACTAAATTGTTCATACTCAATGCTATTATTCTTATTATTTTTCCAAAATTATTTATATTTGGAAATATATTAACTTCGTCGCACTCACATGGTTTATATTCATATTTTTTAATTCGATGAAATTCTATGCACATTGTATACTGCTGTGGTGTATTATCCATACTAGTGTCAAAATGCTTTGGGTGCTTATATTTATTTCCACTTCTTATTTGACGGTTCTTCCATATGGTATAATGATGTGATGTGATGTATTATCTGTACAAGTAATTTGTTAATGTTTTATACAGTTATTTTTTGTTAAGATCATTTATATTTGAAAATATATTGATTTTCTGATATTCACAGGTGTAATGATTGGAGCTTGCTTGATACATTGACTTGGCCTGTTTTTGCAATTCAGTATTTAATCATTAATGGATACACAAAAGGGCCTGAGTGGGACGGATTTTATGATGAAGTTTTTACCAGGGAGTATTATTTATTTCCTGTGAGTAGGAAACTAATGATATTGCAAATTCTTTGTGATGATGTTTTGGAATCTGAGGAGATAAAAGCTGAAATGAATATGCGCAAAGATTCGGAGGTAGGGGTAGATTATGATGCAGAAGATATCCCTCCTGTGGAAATAAGGCCGGGAAGAGTCCATCCAAGATATGCCAAGACTTCTTCTTGTGAGGATAAAGAATCAATGGAGTTTGCTTCAGTATCAAATGCTGTGAACCAAACTGGTAATTCTATTTCATATTTTAGAGATACTGAAAGCACTGAGGATGGTGAAGATCATAGAAATGGAGATGAATGTCGCCTCTGCGGTATGGATGGGATCCTGCTTTGTTGTGATGGGTGCCCTTCTGCTTACCATTCGAGATGTATTGGTGTGATGAAAATGTATATTCCAGAAGGGGCATGGTATTGTCCAGAGTGCAAAATTAACATGATTGAGCCAACAACTGTAAAGGGAACATCACTTAGAGGGGGTGAAATATTAGGAAAGGATTTGTATGGGCAACTCTTTGTGGGTACTTGCAACCACTTGCTGGTGTATGTTCAACATCTTTGCATTGTTACGTTTATTTACCCTTTCATTTGTTATGACAGATCAGCATTGATACTATTTTTGAATTTATTGAAATTTAAAGTTCAGTTACGTTCATGCTTTAGACTTGACTTGTGCTTCAATATTTTTTGTTTGCTATCTTTCTCATTATGCCCTATATCTTCTGAAGTTTTATCTTTTTATGACCTTTTAACATGGATAATTGCAGGCTCAATACCAATGATGATAGATTTGGGCTTCAATATTACAATCAGAATGACATTCCTAAAGTTCTCCAATTGCTTTATGAATCTATGCAGCATAGACCAATGTATTATGGTATTTGCATGGCAGCGTTACAATACTGGAATATTCCAGGAAGTGTGTTGCCTCTTTCTGCTTCAACTGGAAAAAATGTAAACTTGGTGATTAAAAAGGAAGAGACAGATTTCCATACTTCATTACTTCCTCCCTCAGATGAAGTCAATCATAAGCCTATTAATTTGGTGAAGGGAGAGGACCCTCTAGCCAACTCGAGTTTGAATCAAGGTGATATTGCTGTGTCATCTCTTGATATTTCATCAGTTACCACTCAAAGTCCTTCTCATGAAAGCCTTTGTAATGCTAGAAATAAAGAGTGCCCTATTGTGAATACAAAGCTTCCTTTGGAAACTAGTCATCAGTGTGCTATGAATCACCATCATTCTGTGGATAGTTTAATTGCAATAGATCATGCTAAGTACTCTTTGGTGAACAGCCACTACAATAATCTTGGCCATGCAAATGATATCGGGTTGCCCACAAATTTTTCAGTGCAAACCAAAGAAAGTACTCAAGTAGGTTTTGGAAAGTGTGAACACAATATTACTAATAATTTTGGGCACATGGGTTTCTCCTATAAACCTTTGTCATACATTAACTACTATATGCATGGTGATTTTGCTGCATCTGCTGCTGCTAAATTGACCGTTCTTTCTTCAGAGGAGCCTAGGTCTGAGGGTCATGTATCAGACAATCAGAGGAAAACTACAGCTGCAATTGTTTATTTGCAAGCAAAAGCGTTCTCACTAACCGCTTCACGCTTCTTTTGGCCAAGTTCTGAAAAGAAGCATGTGGAGGTTCCGAGAGAGAGGTGTGGCTGGTGCTTTTCTTGTCAATCGGCAGTTTCAAGCAAGAAAGGATGCATGTTAAATCATGCTGCTCTAAGTGCCATTAAAAGTGTTATGAAATTTGTTACTGGTTTTTCTGTTTTAAGAAGTGGAGAGGGAAATCTTCCTAGCATTGCGACATATATTATATACACACAGGAATGTTTACGTGGTTTATTTGTTGGGCCCTTCCAAAGAGCAAGCTACAGAAACCAATGGCGTAAGCAAGTTGAAGAAATCACAACATACCGTGCTCTCAAACCACTTTTACTTGAAGTGAGTGATTGTTTAGTTTTTAATTTGTTTAATGTCATATTGTAGTTTTTTTCTTAATGAGGGCATGCATCTGCGTTTTATCAATTTTGCATTTATTATTTCAACTTTTCATGTACCCTGTGTAAAATATGCTATGTGCTGTGTAATCCTTGCACACAGACCTTTGCAGGTGCTAAGGTGATGTATTAGAATGTAAGGTCACACAGTCAGGCGCTTGCCACTTGTGCCTTTCACTTTCTTGGTTTATTGATCAACTCCAAGGTGGTTTTTGTGTTGTTTGACTGAAACAATATGAATGATATAAATGGAAAGAATGCCCCAAATTAAGGAAATAGATTAGTTATTACTTATATTGCTTTGTTATGTGATTTAGAGGAATAGAAACAAACTTGCACAACAAAGTCAGTATCATTTGGTGTCTGAGTTGGTTTGTGACTTGCAGTCAAATTTTAATGCTTGTTATGATTTTAAAAAATTGACCTCATTTCTTGCGATGATATTTTCTTTGATGGTGCGTCGGTGAAGCAAAACCATAACAAGAGAAAGAATTGTTAAGTATTCAAGTCCCACATCAATTGAGTAAATGGGTGAAGAACCATATTTAATGACTCGGGAAACCATTTCCAATAAGCTTGTTTTTTTGTGGTTGAGTTAGGCTTAGTTATTCTAATAAGAAGGCTGACTTGAGTTATGTCATCAACCAGAGACTAAAGCTTACTTCCTAATATTGAATCAGTTAATGCTGATTCATGAGCCCGAAGATTCTGAAGAACATAGTTTCCAATGAAAGAGATGCCGTTTATGGGTTTAAATCTGATCACCCACGGATGAACTCAGGTTCTTTTTTTTACATTTATGAGTTTATATGGGACCTAACCTCTTGTAATTTAAGGTTGACTTTTTTCCTCTGACCACTTTGCTGCTTTAAGTGACTTCATATATACTTGAGTAGATCCTCTAAGAATTGGTGTTTGCGATGATTTTGTTGTATTCAATTAAATGTTGGCATCCAAGTGGCAGTTGTAATGTGTAGGTGTTTAAACAAAGTCCAAATTCTGTGTTTGTTTTCACCATTTGGTTGCTTTTGGATTGTCCTGTGAACTGTCATAAGTTTAGATGCTGGTATGCTGTCTTTTAAGATTGCTTGATTTTGTGTGTATAATGTGATCCTTATTCAGAATAATATCATAATATTAATCTATTTCAGATATCTTATCAGGGCAATATTCTCACAATTGCTTTTTGTACCATATGAGCAAGAGCAACTTTGAAAGCCTTTTTTCAGTACCTAATAAAATAAAATTTCATATTCAGTTTGAGGAGAATATTCGCACAATTGCTTTTTGTGGGGATTGGGTTAAGCGGATGGATGATTGTTTGGTAGACTCTTCCATAATACAAAGTGCTGCATCTTCTCTTGGAACAACACAGAAACATGCACCAAGTGGTAGGCGTTACAAAAAGCGGTTAGCTATTGATGGAGCTAAAGTTGATGCAACCAAAGAAAGCTTTGTATGGTGGCGAGGAAGCAAATTCACCAAGTTTGTATTCCAGAAAGCAGTTTTGCCATTATACATGCTCAGAAAAGCAGCTCGCCAGGGTACTTTGTTTCCAACTAATTAATATGCAAGGAGTGTCATTGAGCCTGTTTTGAGATTTGAATTAGAAATAACTGAATTATGATTTTATTTGTTTCTAGTAAATAATTTTGAATTTTAATTGAACATGTAGTTATGTGTGCGTGTGTGTCCACATGCGCAATTAGTTGGCCTGGCTTGTGAGCTTTCAAGCCAAGCTGATTTTTGTATTCTAGATATATTTGAGTATCATACCAAATTCATATGATATAATCAAGGTTTGAATCAAGTTAATCTGAGCCTACAGAACCCCCAGTGAACTGTTAAACTTTATTGTCACCCCGGTATATAAGTAGACAACTATTTGCCAATTCTTAATTATTGTGGTCTACTTTGTTAGGAAATAAACATACATGTACTGTTTATTGTGGTCAACAGGTGGTCGGAGGAAAATTTCTGGTATTTTCTATACTGATGGCTCTGAAACCCCTAAAAGAAGCAGACAACTTGTTTGGAGAGTTGCAGTTCAAATGAGTAGAAATGCATCACAATTGGCACTTCAGGTTCTTTTTTTGTTTATTATGAATTTTATTTCTTGCATTAGCTAATTAATTTTGGTTGTAAACATAATGGATCTTTGCTAATGTTGTGACTTGGTGATATTATTTGTACCAGGTAAGATATCTAGATTCTTACCTCAGATGGAATGATCTTATTCGTCAGGAACAGAACACCCAGGATGGGAAAGGTCAAGAACCTGAAGCTTCTACTTTCAGAAATTCAAATATATGTGATAAAAAGCTTGTAGAGGGAAAATGTTGTTATGGAGTGGTTTTTGGGAG
The DNA here is from genome assembly GCF_001865875.1 of Lupinus angustifolius. Taxonomy (NCBI): domain Eukaryota; kingdom Viridiplantae; phylum Streptophyta; class Magnoliopsida; order Fabales; family Fabaceae; genus Lupinus; species Lupinus angustifolius. The sequence goes on along the minus strand of NC_032021.1, from coordinate 2,927,829 downwards.
CCAAAAGCATCTTTCTTCTCGGGTTATGAAAAATGTTGTTGAAATTGAGCAAGATTCGGGTGGAAAGGAAAAATATTGGTTTTCTGAAGCACACATTCCTTTACATTTGGTAAAAGAGTATGAAGAATGTAACACAAAAGTGCCATCTGGTGAAGGGTGCTTGAATTTCGTGTCTCACTTGCACAAAAGGCGGTTGAAGGCCAAGTGCAAGGACATATTTTCTTACCTTGCCTGCAAGAGAGACAACTTGGACATGTTCTCGTGTTCTGCATGTCATATGGGTGTTTCATTTAGGTAATTACCCTAAACTTGGTTACTCTTTCAATTGTTTATTTTATGGTTCCTTTGTCCCTCTTCTCTTTACAAGTAATGCTTACAAGACAATAATCTCTATTTTGCATCATTTCAGGATTGCTTTCAAGTGCAATGCATGTCAAGGTATCCCATCTTTGATCTGTAACCCTTTCCCTTACCATATATTATTTTGTCCAAGGTCTCCAAGATAATCTTTAACTGGGGAAGAAACTTGTTCAGTTTCTCATGTAATAACTTAATATTTTCCATATATAAACAAAGTCACACGCATCAACAGAGAACAATGCCTTTTGTTAATTTTGAAAATTAAATCCCAGAACTAAAATATTGCTTGTTGGAATGTATTAGGATGTGGAATGAAATTTTCTTTATTGTGTATCTTGCCTTTTATTTTATTCTTCTTCATAAATGTAAGTTACTTTAATATTTCGTTCTTTACCGGCATTAGGTTATTGTCATGAGGGCTGTTCTATAAGTTCAAAGGTCTGTAGAAATGGGAAACTTGAGTACTTGACCACATGCAATCATTGTCACCCTGCTAAGTTACTTGCTCTGAAAGAGACTAGTGATGGATCTCCAACTACTCCCTTGCTCTTACAAGGACGAGAAACTGGTTCTGTGATGGTTTTGAAGGGACCAAGACCTAAATGTTATGATCAAGCACTGAAATCTGCCAGGACAAAGGCCTGTTCTCCTGACATGAACCATGTGGGGCCTGTGTCAGTTTTGAGGGGAACAAGGTCTAAATGTGATGATCGAGCATTGACTTCTACTGGGACAAAAGATAGTCCTCCTGACAAGAAACAAGTTCTTTCTAATTCCACTTCCGCAGCAAAAAGCCGACACAGGAATAGTTCCTGGGGTATTATATGGAAAAAGAGAAACAATGAAATTGTTGAAAATTCAGCAGCAGACATTGATTTCAGGCTCAAAAACATACTTTTAAAGGGAGGTTCTGGCATGCCTCAAATTGAACCTGTTTGTCACTTGTGTCGTAAGGCATATAGATCTGATCTGATGTATATTTTCTGTCAGACATGCCAACGTAAGTTTCCTCTGGTCAATAGCTGATAGAATTTAATGCATTTATGCCCATAATTTTGATCTGTGTTTGGTTTTACAGATTGGTATCATGCTGAAGCTGTTGAACTTGAAGAGTCCAAAATTTTGGATGTGTCGGGCTTCAAATGTTGCAAGTGCCGCAGGATAAAATCACCTGAGTGCCCCTACTCTGATGCGAAGCCTAAGACACAAGAGGGCAAAAAGTCCCGGTCACGCCCAATGGTTTCAAAGAAAGGGCATTTTGCATCAGATTCTGATTCTGGAACATTTTCTGACATGACAGAATGTGAACCTGCTACACCTGTCTTTCGTGTAGATGATGATCCTCTGCTCTTTTGTATTTCAAATGTAGAGCTGATTACAGAACCTAAGTTAGAAGTTGATGTTGACCGAAATACTGTCTCTGCATCAGGACCTCGGAAATTACCAGTGAGAAGGCAAGTTAAGCGTGAGGGGGATGACAATGGTTCCTTCTGGGGTAAATCTTTGCATGCTAAATGCTCAACACAAACTGAATCAGGCAATCTGTCCAACCCTGTAGGGAGGTCATCAACTCCTTTAGAATATGACCCTGGTGTTCGCTTTGACAGCAATCTTCTGAATGATTCTGAAAGTTTCAATTATGCATCAATGGATTTTGAGCCCAATACCATCTTCTCTCTTACGGAACTGCTTCAGCCGGATGGTAGTAGCGGTAGTCAGTTTGAGGGAGCTGATGCATCTGGAGACTTGTCAGGATATTTTGAAAATCCTGGTACACTTGTTCCTGTAGAATGTGGAGGTGTTAGATTAGTTGAAAATCCAGAACCGGCCATTTCCTTTCAAGACAACAGCCTTACTTGTAGGCAATGTAACCAAACAGAACCAGCCCCTGATCTTTTTTGTGACATTTGTGGGATGTTGATTCACAGCCAATGTTCAATTTGGGCTGAATCACCTTCTAGGCTTGGAAATTGGAGGTGTGGTAATTGTCGAGAATGGGAATAGCTGGTTTACTTGTCATCTTGTTGAACATCTGTGCTGTAAAATTCTGACTTCTGAAATGGCTGTTGTTGGAGGTGGTGATTGCACATGGAGAAGCAATTTTATTATAATACAAGTTGGCTCAATGAATATATTGATTATTTGCTTGTAGCTATCACCATGGACTAGTTGAATCCACCTCTGTGCACATCGAGGTTAATTGGCTTCTGTGTTACCTGGTCACAAATGATTTCCGAGTCCGCTATAGAATCAGTTCAGTTCAGTGATTTGATTTTCAATCTGCAGCTGTTGGTCTTGATCAGTGCTCGGGAACCATTGGGTATTCCCTCCCCCCCCCC
>NC_032021.1:2914140-2925030 GCF_001865875.1 Lupinus angustifolius | reverse complement strand
CCCCCCTTCCATCTTGCTATTTGCACAATTTTGCCCCGACGAGGATAAGTAGGTTTTTTCGTGCTGCTTATCTGACAGCATTATTTGTATAGATTGAAAATGTCATTTTTGACACGTAGTATTTAAAAGAAAGCTTCCATACTGTTTAATTATCCTGTCGTAGTGAAGAGGCATTAGGATCAGTGCTTTTGTGACTTTTTAGTTCTTGAAATCGAGGTATTTTCATCATAATGTAGTGCATTTGGTCTTACTTTGATTTTTCACTGAATGTCACCTGTCTTGGTGAAGTTACCATTTATACCTGATAATTAGCTCTATTGAATTGAAAGTGCGAAAAGGTGAAATACAGGGGATTGTGCCTATTACTTATTTAAAATAAGGCCAATTTCTAAATGTAGAAATTCAAAAAATAATTAGAAAATCTGACATAATTATAAATAAGGTTTGGGGGAATAATTAATAGTTTCTCACATTCTCAACACATTAAAACTTACCACCTAATGAATGTGATGCTCTCAAAAGTTGAAGATTAATTATAAGATAACAATCTTGTACTTCATGGGAAAATAAATTTCACCTTGTTTCATTTCTTAAAAATTTAATAGAGGTTTTTCCTTTTGTTTTGAAATTGGTCTCTTGGTTGTTTAAAAAAAATACAATTCCATCAATTCAACCAACCCTTCAATTTGGTTCTATTCATATTTGAGTAAATACTACACTGCAATTCTGACACATCAATAAATGTGAATTACGTAAGTAGTTAAATTAACAATAAACGACTTATCAGCAGCGTAAAACAATGTTCCACAGAAGACAATCACCAAAATCGAAGCGGACAACATGAAAGTGACCCAAAAATTGATAAAAAGTAGATTTCAACGACGCCTGAGAGATTCGAACTCTCGCGGGGAAACCCCATGTACTTAGCAGGCACACGCCTTAACCACTCGGCCAAAGCGTCATTGTTGCTTGTTAGCTGAAACGTTTATTATTTAAATACGAACTACCTATCACTTTCAGATGCTGAACAAATATTTCCAGTAAATTTTAATGACTTTAAGGAGGTCACTCTAAAGTCTGTCTAATTTTAATGAGTTTTTAGTTGTACATAAAAACATTTTTGATAAAATAATTGAAATAGGATCACAAACTATACAATCTATGTACCCAAAAAAATTGATGTACCAAAAAACAAACTATACAATCATGACAAAATAAAATGCACAACTGAGCTGTAGGTCATGAGATTATGACAGGCAGATAAAATTTATGAGTGAACTAATCATCATATATTAATCCAATTGTGACCTTGCCATCACCCCAAGCAGATAACAGTTTCACCTTTCTTTCATGAGAAAGGTGAGGTGAGGACTATTTATGAGAAAACAAAAAATAGATAAAATTCATGCAAAACATTTGTTAAACGGTTGGTCCAAGATCTTTCCTCAGTTTCCTCTTTTTTTCAGTAAATGGTGGAAGTTCTTTTTCCCGTCAACAACTAATTATTTTTCTCATCTCACATCCCCATGAATTTTAATATTAAATTGTCCATTTTTCTTAAGCCATCATCACTATACAATGGTACAAAAATTCCAAATTTTTAAGAGGGGTATACTCACATAATTTAGGCAACAATTTCAGGTGAGGATGAAGAACCTAAAAACAAAATCGATCCTTCGATCTCAATTATGGACAACAATAACAACTATGTATTTATGCCACTAAATAAGGTGAATTCAATTATGTACGTAACAGAAAAACAAAATTAAATAGACTGCTAAAACCTCTACATACATAGTTCTAGAGGATACAAAAATTAAATAGACTGCTACAACCTCTACATACATAGTTCTAGAGTATACAAAACTTGAACAATAAACACTAGTAGCAGATTAATTAACTGAAACATTATATGCATCAAGCTATTATTGTAAATTATTAAATTCCATGGGACTCATTTGTGAATTCCAATCAATTTGCATCAACTTTACATCTTCAGCGATTGAACATGCATCAGTTTTTCTTGCATGGAAAAAATGATCTTTCATAAATGGGACCAAAATAAAATCTTTCACTGCCAAGAACTTACAATGAAGAATAAATCTAAATGGATGAATACAGAAGCATTCCTCATGCAACAGGAGGAAAACATCCTAATAGGTACATTTGTTGCTCACTGTCTAATTTGTGTCTATGAAATGTACAACCAACTTTACACAAGGGAAAGAAATGGAAAATGTTCATACCTGTAAACTTGGTTTGTGAAATTTATGGAGGAAAAAAGGGGTTAAGAAACATTTTCCTCCACTTTCCCCTGTACAAAAATAAAAAATAAAACACACAACAACGCTATGCATGTAAACAAGAACCTGATTTCTTTATATTATTACTTAAACCAAAGAAAAATGTCTGCTGCGTCCAGACTGATGAGGTCGACTTGTGTGCTTGGTCGATGATCTTGGTGGAGGTGGTGGTGGTGGTCCGGCATGGTTAAGAGATTCTGGTTGAGCATCTGAAGGTTGTGGCTTACACCCAACTTTCCGGGCAATTAGACGAGGAGAATTAATGGAACTATTAGATTTGGTCATACTTTTCATTTCTTGCTTTATTTTACTGAATTCCTCTTCAAGTTCTCCAACTCTAGACCTCATCCTTTCCATATCCACCTTCAGAACTTGATTTTCACGCACTATGGTCATCCATCCATCCCTTTGTATAATTTCGCCGACTCTTTCACCTGGTGCAGTTAAAGAAGCTGCAGGGGCAATTTCATTGTCCAGTGAATGGAAATATCCAGCTATTGCTGTTCTTAACTGCAACTGTTCGAAGAACGATACTTGAAGAATAACTCTGAGAGGCAACCTGTCATTCTGGGATGCATGAGCACAAGCATGGAATGACAGTTTCTGGTAATCAATTGTGCTGCATAGGTCTTCCTTCTCTTTATCTGAAAGCCATGGATGTGCCTGCACAATACCATAAGCAATCATCAAACAATCAATGACCGCAAGGAACCATTTATGTAAAGTGCAACTCAACCCATAAATGGTAAGGAATTTAGACCCCCTGGGACGAGAATGCAAGTTCAAATCCCCCGGAAGTAGCTATTGTGATGAGAGCGCATACCTGCTGTGCTCCTATGGCCGAATGGGGATTAGTCCCATGGGCAGTTTCAAATGGACCGAACCAGTTGGGATACCTCATGGTCTCACCAAAAAGAAAAGTGAAGCTAAAGAAAATCAAACCTTGAAATATGTGTCCAGTGCCCTGTAAAGTCCATCATGCAATGATCTCGATGAATCGGGGAGGGCCTCTGCAAGAGAGCGTATCTTTCCTGGTTTCAAGTTTACATCAGAAGCAATTTCTGCAATATAGCTGTCTATCAATTTTGCAACTTTCCTTAAAGATTCAGATGACGGTGATGTTTGCGGGTCAATAGATGAAGGAGAAAAGGCAGGCATACTAGATCCTGGAGACATAAAATGATGGACAATTCGTTCAATACACTCTGTGTTATATAGTGTATCTGAATCTGAAAAATTAGGAATAAGAAGACTATCTAGAGTTGCCAGTTCCAATTGCATCCCTACCCTCTTCTCTAAAGAATCCCTGCATGTTTGATTCACATTCAATATCAAAGCCACACGAACAAGTCCCAACAGAAAACGGCAAAAGGAATCTCCCTTCTTTTCAGGAAGAAGTTTCTCAATGCTTTCCAATAGAACACTCTGATCAACAGCAGCAGGTGTCAAGCTGAAACTTGCAACTGTTCTGGTTTTGCTACCTTGTCCACCCTGCCACCGATCCAAACCTGGTAAATACTTTCTACAATAGTGCATTATTGCACCTGCCAGTTTTTCAGATCTTATACCTCTCATCTGCATTGTCTTAATAAGCCTCTCAAACAAACTCACACTCAGATATGAGATGTCTTCGTACCACCAGTCAGATTCTGAGCACCGGAGTCTTGCACCGGTATTTATACCGTTCCAGAGAATGCTTCCACCAGGGCTCTGTAGACTCCCATACATCATCATGGGCCACCCAAACAAGCTTGGATCTGTACAGACCATCATAGATAAAGCACTTAAACACTTGCCCACCAAATGAAGCTTTTCAGCCATTGATAGAACAGGTTCAGAACTTTGGAGGGCCAAAATACAATCTTTCCAGTTGCGTAATATACTTCTATGGAAAAGGCTATCTGATTTCGACAACAAATTATCTTCTCCAAATTCATCTGTCATTTCAAGATGGTCTGCAGCACAGTAGACCAGTACTACATTTCGGGCTGTCAGTTCTACACGAAACCCATAACAGAAATTGGCAACAAGTAAGAAAGTGTCAGGACCACAATCGAAATCTTCCAGGACCATACACAAAGTTTTCCCATCAGTGTTCTTCGACTCTTCATGTGCTCGAGCAATTTTTCCACATCTAGTTACAAGAGGGAACTGCATTGCCATAGCATATTTTACTCAAACTCCAGTGCAGCAATACAACATGTAAATTTTCATATGTATTATAATAGCTCTTTGAATGTTATACGTAAAATCAAAACTAAAAAAGGAGGAAGAAACTGGTTGCCACGTCAAATTTGTTCAATATTTAAAAACAGTCACTCCTATCTTTTCATGCTAATGGGAGTGCATGGTAATCAAGATAGGCAACCTAACCTCCAAAAAGGCAAATGTCATTTAATAAATCATGTTTGACGCTATTGTGCTTCGGTTAGCATATATGACAGTTGAAAAGGGTAGACAAGTTTTTAACTTCTTCACTAACTGGACAGTTTGATTTGTAGTACCATTTGTAATCACTAATCTGCACCGTCGCAGGAACACAACCGAATAGACTCCACTAAACTAATTTATAAGTAGATTACTATAGAAATCATCCTAGATAATACCAAATGATCAGAATATCATTTATCATTTAAATAGTTTTGACCTTGGCTCTTCTGAACTTAAGCTACATGTATTTCAATATTAAAGCCTCGAAAATAAACCAACAATAAGGCTCAGTCATCACCTTTGAGAATCATACAAGCCAATTCCGGTATAGGAAGACTAAGAAGATATTGATAAACTAGTGTTATTGCACTAAACTCCAAGATATACACAACAATTATATTGTAAGGTTCGATCTTTGCAACAGGCTCAAAACTATAATCGAGTCTTATCCGACTCCTTTCCTTATAAACTACATCATAAAAGGGTAAACATCTCATGCTGCAACTTGAAGCTGAACAACATCACTTGTCTCACACTGTGTCATTCCTTGTTCCGAAGTCTTGCAATCGCTTTAAACAAAATAAATTTGATTGGAAATTCAATACACATCTACCACCTAGAGCCTCATACACTTAATTGCCCTTTGTTTTTTTTGGAAATTCAATAGGTTCTAATTTTTTGACCACTCACAAGACTTTCGCACCGGAAGTGGCACAAGTGATGTTTTTCGGCTCAAAGCAACAGATACACCTATATACCTATACATTAGTGTAAGGAATAACATCTTATAAAAGAAGCCACTTATATAGTACCTTATGAAGATGGAAGTTAACACCCTCAATGGAAATACAAATATCACTGGGAAGTTCAGCATTGCAAAACCTACAAAAAATCACATTAAAAACAACATTTTTTTCAAATACACAAATGCATGTTAGAAAAGCCAGCACAAGAAGCAAACTGCATAAGGAAATCAAAATACAAAATTCAAGCCCTGATTCAGAATCAAAACAATAACCCAACTAAGCTTAGAAAAAACGTATAATTGAATTGAATTGAATTGATACTTCAAAATAAGAAATTTGAATAGAAAGAATACCAGTCATTGCCTTCTCTTCGAAACCCAGAAAACTTCCCAAGTGGAGCCATGGCTAATGGAAGCAAAAACTCTACTTTATAACTTGAAACGAAAATAAAAAAATTAGAAAAAACATAAAAATGGTAAAAAAATGATGGGGTAGCAAAAATGGAAGAAAAAGCAATGAGTCAAACTCAAACAAGGTAGTGTTTGAAACAGTGGGTGTGTGTCTTTACAACTAAGAAAAAATGTCCAAAAAAGAATAAAAAAATGAAATTAAATAAAATATACCAACCCCATTAACAGAATAACCTTTTCCAATTCCTCTAAATAATGCTTCCACCACCGCGACCATTAAAAGAGAATGGACCATACAAATAGTGCAATTAATAAATTAATAAAAAAAATTAAACTTCCATTCTTCTTCTTAAAGAAAAAATAATTATATGGTTTTGTAGCGTGGAACAGAAAATGACTCAAGGATCACGACGCAAAAGATGGTCGTGTAAAGTAAGGATGGAATAATGTAAGAGGCAATGGTATGTTCTGTGCGTCTTTAAGAAGAAAAGGAAAGCAAAAAGATTAATATAATGTAGAAACGTCCACGGAAAAATAAATTATATTATAAGTAAGAGTATATACGATATAAACGTAAAGATTTATACAATGTATTATTAATAGTTTATTTAAATTACTTTTTATACGAAGAATCAATAATATTAAATATGAGTAATGAATTATATAACAATAGTATATAAAACTCCTACTTGATTATATAAAGTAATGAGAATTGTTTTTTCATATTTGGCTCTGTTAGATGACATGTGGGATGAATACTGTTGTATTGTTAATTAAGGTCTCGTGATCGTTCACACTCGCTTAAAATCAAAATGCTATCAAAAAGTACAAAATCCCTCAAACATAATCTCGAGGCATGAAAATTAAAGTTTTCATGAAAAAATAACTTTTTTGGAGTCTGTGTTCTTTCGTTTGAAGATTCATATTTAAGTGTTTTAGAGGCTATGTTCTTTATTTTGAAGATTTATATTTTATGTTTTTATTTTGAGAAAATAATAAATTTAGTGATATTATATTATTTATTATTTATATTAATTGTTATTTACTTTGTTTTATTATTCCACAGTGAGCTTATTTTTACATTGAAATAATCATTTTTATTTAGTGACGTCTCTTTGTCACCTTATTGATCATTATTCTTCCTTAACTATCATATATACTAGCTTTATCATGCTTATAAAAAATGAATCATGTCAGGTAGTTTATGTTGCTCATAATTTAATTGGCCAAAATTACTTTTTATTTAAACTGTATCAATTATATTGGTCAATTTTATTTAAAATTACTTTTATAAAAGTGATTTAATTTTTAAAGAATGATTTTTATGGATAATCAAACACATAATTAATATATTTCTTTTTACTTTTAAAACGAAATCTACCACAACATCTTACATTTTTCAATAAATAGTGTAAAAAAAGTATTCATCATTTTTTTTGTTACCTTTTCCATATTAATGTTAGTATAAAATGTATGATATCTTATTTCAGTCATATACAATTTAATTAGTGAACAATTGTTGAACCGCTGTAATATTAATAATATTATGCATGTTATGTTAATATGTTTTATGAAACCAACATAATATTGATCTAGTAATGTAACCTATTAGATTATTAGGTCGACCAAAAGGTTAAAACTTTATATATGATAGTGATATTTGTTGAGAGGTACAATCACATATATTATCAACAAAATTACGAATACCTTAATTAATAAATTTCCATTCTCTATTTGATTTTAACATCATAAGGTAAGAATGTTTCAAAATATATTATTATAAAAATCGAATTTTGATAATAAAAAATTATCTGCTTTATCTCCCATAGAATCTTCAAACAACATATTAGAACTTAAATGACCTGGAAAGACAATAAAGCAATGACCAACATATTTCTAGAACATTGAAAAGAAAAATATATGTCCTCGTCTATAATAGGCCTCTAACATGTCTAGCATCGCAAAGCTCTACATTAAAATACATAGCAACAACATAGATTACCTTACATGAATGCCTACTTATGCACAAACATATTTAAGGCATGGACTACCGTAGCCTGTTGCTTATTTTGGCTACTAAAAATCAAAAGAGGAATAGAAAATGATCTATCATTCCAAACTATATCTCGGACCAATGATAAATCTAAAAGAAAAAAAATTAGTATTTAATTTTTTTAATTAATATGTCATATTTTTATTGACTCGAATTTTCGAAACATAGTTGGAACATCAGATCAAGGAACATATACTATGTATGTAAAATATGTAAAGCTCCAATGTAAACTCATCTCCAAGGCACTACACATGAGCATCACCATTACCATGTAAACTCAACTGGCAATGATTTTGCAATAACTTTCTTGATGGCTTCACCATATGTCCTGTGCTGATAGGTGAGAGTGGATTCAAGCAGGTCCCAAAGAGAAGTCTTAGGATTCCAACCTGACATAGGGCAACAACATTCCATTCAAATGTAAAGTAATAATTTACCATCTTTGAGGTCGAATATCGTGTTTATTATCGTCATGTTATGAATTCTCTTATAACTGTAATCATATCCTTCATCATAAAATTCCTTCCAACTCACGTTAATTGTAGGTATTTCAGGAGGTTGTTCTCGACTTACCTTTGAGTAAACCTCTAGAATCATATAACAATAATTCTAGAGTATATTCTTAAATTTTAATAGTAGAATAGAAATAATGAAGCTAATCCTTTTACATATGTATTACCATTATTAAAACATGACTTTCCATACTTAAAAGAAAGAACCCGGAATATTTTCATTGAAAGAATTGAATTATATTGAATATTGAATGAAAATAAGCGAATAATAGTTTACAATAAAACTAAACTATTTATACATGAAAATAAATACTACCTAATTAAAAGTAACTCTTACTAAAATATATTTAACACTAGCTGCTTAACTGTAACTTTATTGTTTGGGTTACCCACATTGAAGATATGGCCATTGGCCCTAGCAAGATTTTCCTGTTAACAGTTCACAACAATTAGTGTACCGTGCAAGAACAATAATAGTTTTAAGCTGAAATTCTAAAATAATCACTTCGACTCTATTTAAAAACAAATACTCTGCATGAAAGATTGGACATCAGAAACTACAATCATCAATAAGACAGCTTCAGTAGCATCCTTGATGTAAACAAAGGCTCGCTGGGATTGACCACTATCCACAAGCTTGAGGGGCTCCCCTCTCAGAAGATTCTGCAGAATAAAGAGAAATTATAGAATAAATAATAAAAAGTTGACTAAAACATACACAAATTTCAATGGACAGTAAATCGAAAAGTAACTAACATTTTTTTTTGTAACAATTCTTAATATGTTAGTATTCTATTGTGGGTGAGACTTCACCCTCAAACTCCTTCATCTTACTATCAAACCACCTTATAACTTTCACTTTTTGTTGATAGTGGGATTCAAACCCACCACCTCCTGCACTAGATTCCATTCCTTACGACCACCCACTTCATCATCAGACCACCTTATGACTCCAAAAAAACTAACATTGCTAAAGCATACCAGAACACGAGGATCACCCTCGCTTGGACCATCAACGCCAGGAATGAAGTCCATCTAAGGTCCAATCCAGTTGAAAGGCCTCACAATTGTGAAGTCCTTCTTGTATCCAATCCATTTTCAGCACCCTCAGCTATCAATGATCCCATGTCAGTGAAAAGTAAAAAAATATTATAACTTTATCTTTAGTTTATTTTTCCATCTAAATTTCATATTTCCAAATAAGTAAGATGATTATTTTCATTTCCCCTTCCCTTCTCCTCTTCTTAATAATCATTTTATCTCTTTCCTTTCATTTTCCTCTTAACTCTAAAACATAGCCTAAGAATTGAGCCATCAAATCCTGTACATGATTGGAATGGAATGGATACAAGAAGGTTGTGATAATAATTAAAGTGATTATAGAAATTGAGTAACTAAGGCATACAACACAAAATTGACAGAAGTTTTTATAAATTATCATGCCATAAATTAAACTATCTTGATCTATCTTTTATTTCTAAATGCATTTTAAAAATGGAATAATAATGAATCTCTTCAAAATATGACAAAAAATAATCTCATAAAACTATGACATGTGTTCTCCATTTTTAATTCCTTTTTTCATATCAAAATCATAATACATGAGAATAAAACAAACCCTTAGGTGGCTCTGTGGCGTTCACGAAATGATCATGAGCATGTTTAAGGTTAGTGTTGATACAGGTTAGGGAATAACTGAAATCTAACATAGTGAATATGATAATCTTTTTTTAGCCATGTTATATTCCAGATTGGGTTTCAGTTTGAAAGTTCGGATAAGGAGTTAGGTAAGAAAAAATTCACCTCACAATCTTAACATTTATAAAAATTCTAGCGTTGGTATGTATATTTTACTTCTCTCAACGTCCTTTTTCAATTGAGTTTATTACATGGTTGACAATAGGACTCTAGAGCCTCTTGAGAACTTAAAACTTCATTTTTATTATTTAACTATTGTTGAAAGTTGAAACTATTGGATATTTTGTAATTTAAGCATGACTAAAAACAGAAAGTAGGTACGTTAGATATAACTAAGGGTGGAAACAGGCCAGGCCGCCTATCAGGGGCCTATTACCTAGCCTATAACAGGCTAGGCCAGGCCAGGCTTTTTTGACGAACAGGCCAGGCTTAGGCTTTCTAAAAAGCCTATTTAGCTTAACAGGCCAGGCTTTAGGCCACCTAAAAGGCCTATAAAGCCTAACAGGCCGGCCTATTTAGTTATATTATATAAGAATGTTGAAATTATACTATTTTAATATAAGCAATATTATTATATATGTGTAATATTAATATAAAAATGTATATAAAAATATAATTTAATTATTAGAATTAGATGGGCCTAACTAAAAATAAGCCTATAAGCCCATTAAAATGTAGACATGGTAGCCTATTTCATGAGCATATAGTATAATAGGCCTTTAAACAGGCTAACAGGCC
>NC_032021.1:2890878-2914040 GCF_001865875.1 Lupinus angustifolius | reverse complement strand
CAAACTTTTTTCACGAACAGGTCAGGCTCAGGCTTTCTAAAAAGCCTATTTAGCTTAACAGGCCAGGCTTTAGGCCACCTAAAAGGCCTATAAAGCCTAACAGGCCGGCCTATTTAGTTATATTATATAAGAATGTTGAAATTATACTATTTTAATATAAGCAATATTATTATATATGTGTAATATTAATATAAAAATGTATATAAAAATATAATTTAATTATTAGAATTAGATGGGCCTAACTAAAAATAAGCCTATAAGCCCATTAAAATGTAGGCATGGTAGCCTATTTAATGAGCATATAGTACAATAGGCCTTTAAACATGCTAACAGGCCATGCCAGGCTTTTAAACAGGCCAGGCCTAGGCTTTGAAATTTTTTTTAAACAGGCTAACAGGCCAGGCCCAGGCTCCTATGTGCTATATAGGCTGAGCCTGTTAAAGGCAAAGCCTGGCCTGGCCTGGCCTGTTTCCACCCTTAGATATAACTACATACTATAAATTAGAAGTATGTCATTGTATTGTATATGATGAAATCCATTGAGTAAAAACATAATTCTATCATATATACTTCTCAATCTTATTTTCCCTTCTGCATCTTCTACATCTTCTTGAATGAATATGTGAATTTGAGTGTTAACATTATCTTCTTCTCCAACAAAGTGGTATCAAAAGTTAGTATAAGATCATCCTCTATTTTGTTTCTAAAAGAAAGTAACAAAAGATGGGACATCAAGGCACCACCTTCCTTGCAATTCTTCTGATTCTTGATGACAAGAATTGGAACAGGTGGGATCATCCATATGAGAGCAATAATAGGCTTTCAAGAGCTTGAAGAAATTATTGAAGAAGGTTATCCAAAACTCGACCCAGAAGCAACAGATTCTCAGAGATTAATGCACAAGGAGAATAGAAAGAAGGATTGGAGAGTCGTGTGTCTTATTCATCAATGTGTTGATGAGGAACATTTTGAAAAAATAGCAGCTGCAAAATCATCAAAAGAAGCATAGCAAATCTTAGAGAAGTGCAATAAAGATGCAAAGCAATTAAAAAAAGTTAGGTTACAAACCATGAGGCGCCAATATAAATTGATACAAATGGATGTGAATGAAAGAGTTTCTCAATTCTTTAATAGAATAATCAGCCACACAAATCAGATGAAGGCATATGGTGAGGTGATCAATCTATCATTGAAAAGATCCTAAGAACTCTAACCCATAACTTTGACCACATAGTTATGGCAATTTTAGAATCCAAGAGGCTTGAAGAATTGAAGCTGAAAGTACTTCAAGGTTCTCTTAAGGCTCATGAGCAAAGGCTCATTGAGAGATCCTTTGATAAATCCATCAATCAGGCCCTGCAAGCACGAGGGTCCAAGAGATGAGGATATTACAATAGGGGTGGAAGTAGAAACGGAGGAAGGGGGAAGAATTCAAAGGCAAGAGAACAAGTTTTCAATTCCAAGATCAAGAAATGCATGATTATGATCACCCTATTAGCACAACAACAAGAAAAGGAGGATTCAACAATTGGAAATGTATGAAGAAGAGGATAGACAGAAAAAAGTCAAGTGTTTTAACTGCAATAAGGTTGGCCACTTCTCAACTGAGTGTCAAGCTCCTCCAAGCCAACTTGACTCTAACATCAGGAACCATAATGAGGCACACATGGCAAAAGAAGAAAGTGCAAACAAGGATGAGGAGAGTCTTGTCCTACTAATGATGACAACAAACTAGAAGAAAAACAGTGAGGAAACTTGGTATATTGACTCTGGCTTGTTCTAACCACATGATCGGCCATAGAGTCTGGCTTGTTAACTTTGATCCAAGCAAAATGAGTAAGGTCAGGTTTGCTGATAATGGAATGATTCAGGCAGAGGGTATATGAGATGTTGTGATAGAAAAGAATGATGGAAGGAAAGTAATGATTACAAATGTGCTCTTTGTACTCAATATGAAGAACAACCTCGTAAGCTTGGGATAGTTGCTTGAGAAAGGAGTCTCAATCAACATGAAGAATGGATACTTGGAGATTTTTTATTCTACAACAAGAAAGATCATGAGGGCTGCCATTGCACAAAACATAACTTTCCAAGTAAGTCTAAATGCAATTGAATCACAATGTCTCAATCTTGAAGTATTATCTAATGATACATGGTTGTGGCACATGAGATTAGGCCACCTTAACTTTAATGACCTTAGTCTCATGAAGTCAAAAGATATGGTTCTTGGACTACCATAATACAGAAACCAAAAAAGGTATGTGATAATTGCTTAATCAACAAGCAATCAAGGACCGCTTTCAACAACTTTACTACATCTCAGGCCAATAATCTCCTACATATAGTATATTCAGATGTTTGTGAGCAATTAGAAGTACCTTCTCTAAGAGGAAACAAGTACTTTATAACTTTTGTAGATGACTTCAGCGGGAAACTTTGGCTCTATTTGATCAAGGCTAAGAATGATATATTTGCCATTTTCAAATCTTTCAAATGCATGGCTGAGAAGCATGCTGAAAAATCAATCAGAATTTTGAGAACAGATGGTGGGGTGAGTTCAACTCTAAAGAATTTGAGGCATTCTGCAATGAGAATGGAATTCTGCATGAAGTAACAACACCATATACTCCTCAGCACAATAGTATTGTTGAAAGGAGAAATAGAACAATTCTGAATATGGTAAGGAGTATGCTGAAGTGTAGGGATCTGCCACAAAGTTTGTGGGGAGAGGCTGCAACAACTGCAGCTTATGTGCTGAATCATTGTCCTACCAAAAGACTTGAACAAAAGGTCCCTAAGGAAGTTTGGATAGGTAAGAAGCCATCAATCAAACACTTCAGGAATTTGGGATCACTTCTACTACAAGCATATACAAGACCAAAGGAGGAAGAAACTAGATGATAAAAGTGAGTCAATGATCTTAGTTGGATATCATCCTACAAGATCATACAAATTGCTCAATCCAAAAACACTTCAAGTCATATTTAGTAGAGATGTGCAATTCATTGAATCTAGTTCTTGGAAGGAAGTCAAGCAAGTCACTGAACCTATCATACAAGTTCCTCTTGAATGGAATCCATGTGACCCCAATTATGAATCTCAACAGTTGGATGAGATTGAGCCACAATCAGAGACCAGGACCAATGAAGTTGATGCAGGAAGACCTACCAGAATAAGAAGTCTACCTGTTGGATTGAGAGATTGCTAAATCTCACCTGATGATGTTGTTACTAATTATGGGGAACTAGTTCAGTATATTGCCTTATTTGCAGACACTGGGCCAATTACAATTGATGAGGCAGTTAACAGCAAAGTCTGGAAAAAGTCTATGCAAGAGGAATTGAGGTCCATAAACAAAAACAAGACTTAAGAGCTAGTACAACCACCAATAGACAAAGTACATATTGTTGTAAAATGGGTATTTAAAACTAAACTGAATCTAGAAGGGGTTGTGGTCAAGCATAAAGCAAGACTTATTACAAAGGGGTTCATGCAGAGAGAAGGAATTGATTACTATGATGTATTTGCTCCAGTTGCAAGATTGAATATTGTTAGGTTGTTGGTAGCCCTGGCTAGCTGGAATAACTGGTGTGTGGGGCAATTAGATGTCAAGTCAGTCTTTCTCAATGGTCCCCTTGAGGAGAAGGTAAATGTCAAGCAGCCACCAAGTGTTGAAATCAAGGGCAATTAGGACAATGTGTATAGGCTAAGAAAGGCCTTGTATGGGCTAAGACAAGCTCTATGAGCTTGGAACAAAAGGCTAGATGCATTCTTCCTAAGTTCATGATTCAATAAATGTGATGTGGAGCATGGTGTGTATGTGAAGAACCTGAACAAATGTGACACCCTAATCATTTGTCTTTATGTGGATGATTTTCTAATCACATGAAGCAACTCAGATAGAATTGAAGATGTGAAGCAAAGCCTCAAGTATGAGTTTGAAATAACTGACTTAGGCAAGTTATCCTACTTCCTTGGGATTGAATTCATGCAAGTTGAGGAAGGAATCTTTATGCATCAAAGAAAGTACACACTAGATGTATTTAAAAAGTTTAATATGGTGAATTACAACCCTGCTGAAACACCTGGAGAGGCCATTCTAAAGATGGATAGATGTGAAAATGATTTTGCTGCATATAGCACCCTGTTCAGACAAATTGTTGGATGCTTAAGGTTCATATGTTATACCAGACCAGAAGTTTCATATAGTGTTGGTTTAGTGAGCAGATTTATGAATGATCCTAAGAAATCTCACCTTGTTGCAGCCAAGAGAATTTTGAGATATCTAAATGCCACACTTAACTATGGAATATTACTCCATAATCCAATAATTGCATATTGCAATTGGTAGCCTACTCTGATTCAGAATGGAATGGTGATTTGTTAGAGAGGAAAAGCACCATAGGGTATGTGTTTCTACTCTATAGTTCACCATCTCATGGTGTTCCAAGAAGCAAGAGGTTGTGGCCTTGTCAAATTGTGAGCAAAATATATTTTTGCTTGTCATGCTGCATACCAAGCCTTATGGATGATTTTACTACTTTATGAATTGGAGGTTGAGTTTGGAGGCACAGTGGAACTACTTGTGGATAACAAGTCTGCTATTAGCCTTGCAAAAAATCCAGTAGCCCATGGACGAAGTAAGCACATTGAAAGGAAATACCATTTCCTTAGAGATCAAGTGGGAAATGGCAGATTAAGCTTGAAGCATTGTGGGACAGATTTACAAGTTGTAGACATAAAGATCAGGTCTTTAAAGCTAGATAGGTTTTGAGAACTAAGAAGAATGTTAAGTGTTGTATGTTTGTAATAGTTTTGAATTAAGGGAAAGTATTGGATATTTTGTAATTCAAGTATGACTAAAAACATAAAGTAGTTATGTTAGGTATAACAACATACTATAAATATAAGTATGTCATTCTATCACATATACTTCTCAATCTTATTTTCCCTTCTACATCTTCTTAAGTGAATCTATGAGTTTGAGTGTTAACATTATCTTCTTCTCCAACAAAAACTCACTTTCAATTGAATAATTCTAATTATCTTAAGTATTTGTATATACATTCTAACGGTACCTTCTGTGGCATACTCTTTTTTATTGCATAATATATCATATCTCTTTAAAAATAATTAAAAAATTGTGATACATAATCCAAAGTTGATTGAGGACTTCTCACTTTGATATATGATTGAGAACTTAATCGGACAATATTTTTTCCTCAATCAATAATGTTATTAACTAGATTGACAATTTCATATTTTAATAATTTATATAATGGATACAAATGTATAGGATGTATCAATAATACGAGGGTTAGATGGGATTAGAGACAGACTGATTGAGGGGCTAAGTCGTTTTGGATTATGAAAGTTTTAGTTTGACCAAATTAAATCAAGTTAAACTAAAATAACCTAAGAAGTTATAATGTTATACTCTATTCAGATAAAAAAGTCGAGAAATAGTATTCTATATAATAATATATAATTATTAATTATATATTTATATAACTCTTAATTATATATGACCTTATCCAGTTTGACCAGACAATTCAACTAGTTAAATATAATACCAGACATCTTTGATATTCAGATGAAGTTGCAAAATATGATATGTATTTAAACTCTACTCACATTCAATTAGTAAGGAGTTGATTTATCGATTAAGCAAATTTAGACTATACACTTGGTAAAATATTAATATTCAATTCCTCATGATCACACTTATTATGCAAGATAACCGCAATCATATTCATTCGCATAAGGGTGAGGGAACACAAGACAAAAACTACTCAAGTATAAGACAAATATCACTATTTTCTAAAAGAAATAACGCAACCAACCTCATTAATGTATGTTTTTTATTAAAAAAATATTTTTCATTAATTAATTAAATGTATGATAGTGTTACTTAATTTTTAGTTTTCAAATTATTTCTTTTTTCCATCTCATTGTCAAGACTGGTTAAGATCGTCTTACCACTAAAATCTTACTAATTTGGCTATTGATCATGCATGAGTGTCTAACTTATGTATAAGAAATGACAATAAGATATGGTCAAGTGAGCACATATAAAATTGTAAAACTCTACTATTAGATTGACATTGTCGCTTGAGTAGTACAAGTTATCCTTCTCAACATAATAAACCTTACTATAGGACTCATTGTGCTGCTTGAGCATCGCATACATGTGATCCTCCTCCACATGATAGATGTAAGACATGTTTGTGACAATGATAGTCTAAACAGAGGTAAAATAAGGTGGTCAATCACGATTAAAGTACCCAATGTCAATCTGGACATCCAAGTAGCATGACAACCCACCATGATTAAAACACTCATTGCTAGTTTGGACAAAGATGTAGCAGGATCGTTAGTCATGATTAAAACACGTACATTAAAATACAGCTCACACTACCTCTCTATATGAGTGTTCAAGGTCAGTTTGGATTGATTTTTAGACAAAAAATCATTCAATCTAAACACGTAATTAACTTGTGATCTAGTCTAATTTTTTATATTAAGACATCTAATTCAAATATTATATGAAATTTTGGGTCAATTTTTTTTATAAAAGTTGGCATTGTTCATACACTTCAAAACTCATAAACATAACTAAAATATTAAGTCAAATACACTTTAAATTAAAAGGTTTACATGCATTCACGTTAATATTATCACAACATTATTTACATTCACTATAAAAATATAATATCGCTAGTCCATAACTTTGTTCGTAGCACCATGTTAAGATAAGCAAACAAACAAAATATTGTATTAACTTAAAAAATCACTATATCAAATATGAAAACATAATTATGGTCACTGGGGAAAAATATTATATAAATAAAAAAAGATTTTCTCATTAAAAGAAAAAATCAAATGGACATAATGGGAATTTGATATTGATTATTGTATTGTATATATGGTATGGTTTGGATCAATCCGGTTCCTAGAGTTGGATTCAAAAATCAAATAAGGCCAATTGTTCTTAAAAGATCAATCTAATCATGTTTGGCTTTTGTTGTTTCAATTTATTTTGGATTGATTTTGAGTTTAGTTTTTGGACTAATTTGAATTTGAACACATATTTCTCTATAAGTAGAGATCGATAACCCTTCTAGAATAGTTACTCACTCTTATATACTCTTACTCTATTTTATTTCTTTGCATAAAACACTTATATAGACTTGTGCCTCAAAATCCATTTTCAGGGATCTATCAAAGATAATTCAAAATTCAAGGCCAACTCTTGTTTAGATACCATAGAGATATCCAGATCCATTTTGGCATACCACTTATGCACCAAAAAACATTCTTAAATTTTATGTATCAATAGAGTCAGGTTTTAATTTTAATTCTAAAATACATCAACTTTAGACATAGTGATACGCATTTTTTATTTTCATTTTAGATTTATCCATCCGAGAGATACCCCCAGTGTAAGTGGTCTGTTATCACTTAAGTTTGTGTATTGGGTGGGGATCACTCATGGATCAAAGGTACTTCTAGGAATTGGGTTAAGGCATTATTTACTCTTTGTGATTGTATTAAATTTACTTATCAATTAAATTTTTTCTCATAATAATAAAGAATAGATCAGGTTGCCTAATCAAATGTTAACAATGATAAAAGACAATAAACTCGGTGTGTAAAAGATAAAACATATAAATTTAAAAATTATTAGAATTGATAATAGTAAATTATTAGAATTGATGATTTTATAATTTAAATAATTTAAAATTGCAGAATTAACTCTTATTGAAGAATGACTCCAAAAAGATTGATAATATATAACTCCTTAAAACGTATATAGAAGATTGATCATGTGTAATCTGAAAGTGATAGGAAATCATAAGATATATGTATCCTAGATTCAGTTCTAACAAAATCGTAAATACAAATAAAAAACTACCTTTTATTATAAAAAATTATGATTAAAATCGTATACCGCTTAGTTCTTCCTTCCAAATTTAATTGTCATTTTAGCATGACACATACAGATTGATACAATTATTTAATGTGTCAATTATTAATGTAAAATGTTCTATTAGGACCAAAATACTCCCATAAACTCTTATTGATCACTATATCACTTTATTTAGTGGAATAAGGATAAAAAGAGGAAATATCTAATACATATTCGTTTTCTAAAAATGACCAACAATGTGAAAGAAAAAAAAAACTTAAAAATGTTAATGTCACAAACAGATGGGATAATAGGAGTGAAAACTTTTTTTTACTCTCAACTATATTCTTCATTCTATGGGTAAGGAACTTGTTGTGAAATCTTCATCTATAGGTTACAACATTTCTTCCCGAGCTAAGTGAAATCTTTATATAAGTGAGTTTGACACCACATCTTGACCTAAAACCTTAAGGTATTATATTAGGTCTATGGGTCCATCAACTGATATGCTCTTTAATTCATTCATTTTTTACCCAATGTGAGACTTCTTCATTACACTTGGAATACCCAACATCTTCCCCTCAAGTGTGAATTCTCATTCGAGTATTGGATACACTAGAGCTCAGCTCTCTACCCACTTACACCGTCGTTGGCTTATTTTTTTCATCAACGGAACACGCCGCCTTGACCTCTCGCCAGGAAGACTTTCGACACAAGGATCTCACATAGATCTACCGATCACTTGTCGCTTCAATACTTCGTTGAGCCGCCGAACCATCGGCTCTGATACAACTTGTTGAAAGATCTTTATTCATGAGTTACAACATTCTTACATGGGCTAAGTGAAAGAAGCATGTAAGTGGATTTGATACCATATCTTGACCCAAAACCTTAAGGCATTAGGTCTATAGGTTCATCAACTTATATGCTCTTTAATTCATCCATTTTTGCCCAATGTAAGACTTCTTCATTCACACTTTGAATACCCAACATAACTAGTCCTTATGGCAGGCGTGTCATTTCAACCAGTATTGCTATCAAGAATCGAATTTTTGATTTTTAGTCTATCTGAAAATCTAATAAAATCTTATACTATTAAATCAACAACTTATAGTTAGTAAAGACTTATCTCTTTATTAATGGAAAGTATCCTAACACTTGATTTCTAATGAGTAGATTTATCATTAAAAGTTGCATTTCCCTTTATTTTTTGAAGTACTTATCTCTTCATTAATAGAAAAGTATCCAAACACATATATATCATTTTTTTCTTTCAAAATTAGGGGCCTAATTTGTCAACATTACATGAGCAAAACTTGTATAGAAACTAATATAACACATTATATTTGAAGACAAATGTATTTTATGTTGTTTGATATTATTATTTACGACTAAATTTTAATAACAATTAGATTTTTAATATGTTAACAATATTTTATTGATTATCTCTATATGTATGTCTTTATACAGGTCTTTCTCGTATGATAAAGAGATGCGTTATTTTGGAAGCGCCACATGACAAATACATCCTTTTCCTATTCTGCATTTTTGATGTTTTTACATTTTGGGAGGATGAGTGTATAGGCCCAGGTTTGCGGGGTAAGGGGAGCACGTTCGCTTCAAACATGCGTCACGTGGAGGAACCACCTGTTCACGTGAAGGCGTCAGAATTTATGTTTTCTCCTTTTCAGATTTCATCTCTCTTCTTTTCTTCTTCTTACTTTTTATAGATTTCAGAGATTCAGTCACCAATCTGAGCAGAATTAACTCTTCCTTTTTCACTTTTTGAAGTTCCTCAGTCTTATCTCTCTTTCTACTTCATGCATGTTGCATCAACTATATTATTAGAAATTTTTAATAATCTTCAAATATAATTCTACCATTTATTAGCAGTATAGTTTAGTAGTCCTTATTTCTTCTAATTCTTTTCTCCTTTTTAGGATATATTTTTAAACTTACTAATTAATAATGTACTTACTTATTACTAACAAGCATAACAAGCATTTTGAGGATCAATTTATTTCCATTTAATATAGTTAAACATAATACTTCCAAAATTAACAATATCATTAATCTCGTCTTAACAAAATGCCTCAATAAGTATCGACAAACAAATGAATAATACACAATGTATAATATTATATCCTTACGAGTTATGAGAGAAAATATTATTTTCCATATTTTTCAAATCATAAGCGAAACAATATTATCATTGAAATTTATACTCAATTGAATAATTCTAATTATCTTAACTATTCATATATACTCTAACATTAACCCGTATGATATACTCATATCCTATTCCTCTAAAATATATCACAATTTCACATTCTGATATATGATTAGATAATATATTATATTCTGTCGATCATGTTATTTGAATAACTATTGAGAATTTCACATTTCTGTAGAAGAAATGAAGATTTATATGGTATGCCTTTTTTATTTTTCTCCTACAAAAATAGTTGTAACATTTCTCAAACTCTATATATAGACTTATGCCATGCAGTTAAGCTATAATATTAATAAAATGTACTAAACTGCTGCCTAGCCAAACCAACTCCACTTATAGGCTTAAGCTTCAAGGCACAATACTAAATAGACATAATCAGTTTCCAACACTATAAAGTTTAAAAATCTTCATAGTCTGCTTTCATATTGTGTGTTTGCATGAGAAAAGACACTCATAGCTGAATAAGAATTGAAAAAGAGTATGTGGTATTCAATTTCTTGCTTTCTTCTTATGGTTGTTGTGCTTAATGTGGCTAATGCACAACCTTTAGTCCCTGCTTTGTTCATATTTGGAGACTCTGTTGTTGATGTTGGTAATAATAACGATAGATATATTGTGGTTAAATCAAACTTCCCTCCTTATGGAAGAGATATTGAGAATCACAGTCCAACAGGAAGATTCTGCAATGGAAAGCTTGCCACTGACTTCACAGGTACTTTTTTTATGTAGTCAGTAAGTTTTTAAGAGTAATGAAAGAAAATGAAATAAGTTGGAACCATAAAATGACTCTCAAGTATTTCCTTTTATTTTTCGCTTTCTCAGAAAACCAACTCGCATATAGAATCTTATCTTGAGTTTTAACCTTGTTCTTTTGAGAGAAATAGAAAACTTGAGAGTATTTTATAGTTAAATTTTACAGAATCTTATCATGACTACCAAATATTTCACTTCTCTTAGTTACATTTGAAGAAACAAACTTTCTGTTTATGAGTTGAGTTTTTGATGAAAAGTAAAAGAAATAAAAACTTAAGAGTCATCTCATAATTGTATTTTATGACTTTCAAATGTTTATTTCATTCTCATCCAAAAATTAACTTGCAAATATACTTGTAAATAATAATATTTCATTCCCCTTAGCACACATTCTGTATTTCTCTACAACTAAGATTTGGAACTTTGTTTCATTTATTCATTCATTCACTGCAGCTCAAACCCTTGGATTTACTTCTTATCCACCACCTTATTTCAGCTTAAAAGAAAAAGGAAGCAACCTATTGAATGGTGCAAACTTTGCCTCAGCTGGTTCTGGTTATTATGATTCTACACCCAAACTATATGTAAATACATCTAAAAACTAAAACTTATATTTTTTTGGGTATATCCACCATTTCTGTTTTCATGATTTAAAATGTTTTTAAAGACTTTTAAATCAAAGATTGACAACTTCTTTTCTAAGAAAAGATATGGGGGAAATAAAAAAATATGAATCATCTTCTCTTTTGAGAGGAGTTGTCAAAACTTTGATATAAACATAATAAAGTTACTTGATCATATGATAATATCAAAATCCTGATGTGGGTTTCTTTATGAGTTCAGAATGCAATCCCATTGAACCAGCAGGTAGAATACTATAAAGAGTGCCAGAACAAATTAGTGGAAATAGTTGGGCAATCAAAAGCTTCATCAATCGTATCTGGTGCTATATATCTTATTAGTGCTGAAAATAGTGACTTTATTGAGAACTGTTACATAAATCTTTTGAGATTCTATTCCTATTTCATTCAGGCGTGCTTTCTGAACAACCTTAACATCTTGGCTAAGTTAAGATATTACTCACTTAGATAAAGCTCCCTAGATATTGTTTTTTACTTGCAATTCCAAACATAACTGTGACAGAATTTATATGCATTGGGAGCAAGGAGGATTGGTGTCACAACCTTGCCTCCAATGGGTTGCTTGCCAGCTTCAATCACTCTCTTTGGCTTTAGCAATGAATGTGTGACAAGGCTCAACAATGATGCTATTAACTTCAATGTAAAGTTGAATACCATATCTCATGACTGGCAAAAAATGCTTCCTCTACTCAATTTAATCCTCCTTAGACATCTACCAATCTCTCTGTGACCTTGTGACAAACACTTCTGAAAATGGTATTAAATCTAATTATGCTAAACTTAGACCGCTAATCTTATTATAACTCATGAAGTATGATTCTTAATGTATTTCCTATATGTGTGGCACACATCAAACATCACATTATTACAGGATTTTTTGAAGGAAGGCTTGTTGTGAAAGTGGCTTCCTAGAGGTAGCTATATTGTGCAACAAGATATCAATGAGAATATGTGCTAATGCATCTCAGTATGTATTTTGGGATGGATTTCAACCCAGAGGCAGCAAACAAGTATTTGGCGGATGATATGATTGGTGCTGGCATTTCCCTCATCATAATCAAAACAAAAGCTTTGGATTTCCTATACTTGTGGTTGATGTTGTGTGTGAACTTGGCTTATGCAAAGTTACGAAGTGAAGGAGACTTGGTATGTCCAATTACACAGGACGATACGTGTTTCTGTTTCAACAATGAAGGTAGCTCCTTTTGTTTTAATCCTTTTGGTAATCCCATTTATAAAGTATTCAATATTACCGAAAATGATTAGTCACACTGGAAATTGCAACCGCTACTATAAGGAATGATTATCATGAGAGCGGTGGATATAACCCATTAAACATAGTATTTAATATTATTTACTAGGTTAACATAATTGTAATCATGTGCTGTGAAGACATTATTTAATTAAAGAATAAAAAGGATGAAAAACGGCATTTAAAACCCATACTTAACATTCTCAAAATATAAAATACTGATTTTCCATAATGTAAAATTTCCCTTTTTTGTTTTAAACAACTTTTAAGACACTAGTTAGAAATTTATGTACTCAAGAAGCTAAGCTAGTGATATTTACTTTCTAACAGAAGAAATACTAGGATCAAAATTCTATATTAAAATACCATGACTACTAACTATGTGGGTATAAGTTTTTTTGTATTACCAAATGTATTATCTCACTTTTTTGGGTAAGAAATTAATTCTTTCTTTCGGGGTTTGTAGTTGTACCTCCCAACAAGTGTTACTCCAAAAAATTGAACTTCCAACCTTAGAGATTCAGTGAAACCTTACACCACTAGATTTATACTCTGTCGTATAATTTGATATAAATTATATAAATTAATTTTCTTAATCTATAAAATACATTTACTTAGTATCACTTTTCATTAAAAACTGGTTTCTTACTATTTTTAGCTAAACAAAGGTCATATTAATAAATGTCAATAAATGTCCAGTTAATGAAACAATAAAAATAACTGAATAAATTTTTATTGATAAGATGTATGTATCAGTTTTGAATACATTGTATACTTACCAATAGACAATTTAGTTAATAGATTTATGAGATATAATGTATGAACATTTAAGTTAGAATCTTGACTATTGCATGATATTCTCTTGGAATATTCCCCTCACATAAAAAACTGAACTTATAAAAATATATACAACATTTTTAAATAAAAATATTTCAGTTCTTTTAAGCGGTGCGATATTTTAAAGCACATATTGACATTGCCCAGATAGAAATAAAGTACATTTTTTCCCGCAAAGAAAAGGTGAAACATATTCTGTGGGTGAATTAGTGATGAAAGAAAGTTGACTCTGGCTATTGAGTAAATAAGGCACGCAACACAACTTATAAGTGTTGTCTCCAACCGCATT
This sequence comes from Lupinus angustifolius, assembly GCF_001865875.1. Classification (NCBI taxonomy): domain Eukaryota; kingdom Viridiplantae; phylum Streptophyta; class Magnoliopsida; order Fabales; family Fabaceae; genus Lupinus; species Lupinus angustifolius. The sequence continues at coordinate 2,900,126 of NC_032021.1, read as the reverse complement.
CATTAATATGTTATGTCCAAATGCAAGTGCTGTTTAAGACTTTTACGTCTCAGTTCTGTTCTGGAACGCCAACCTGGAACTAGCTAGGTCCAAATTTATGACAGAAATATTTTGATGAATTTATGGTGTATGTGTTTATTACGTAATATTTATCATTTATATTTAATTATCATAAAAATTTTAAAAAAATAATATAAATAAATTATGAATTATGTAGTCATGATCATTTCAGGTGTGTCATTACCTTACAATGTCACTTTTTTATAATGAAATTTTTTAGATATATTTGTAAAGAAAATTAGACATATTTGTTTTAATATTATAACATTTTCCTTTACGCCGAGCTATTTTTTATGGCATCATCTCAGTGTCTATGTAGGGGTACACCAGTTCTTCATTTTTAATCCTCTTTTCTTCCAAATTCCAATACATTAGATTAAGTCCATGCTTTTTAGCTTTACATAATGAAGCAATTGGCATCAACACTATAAAAGACATCTGAATTTGGATATGGACAATATCCAAAATATAAGACATGGGGGCAAGACACTATATATAATATTAAGAAAAGAATTTAATATGAAGACGGCAAAAATTAAATTAAGAAACAATATTTTCATCTGATACTCTTCACCATAGTGAATGAAAAAAGATAAGATATACCTCATATTCATCAACTTAGCAAATTGATTTCAGGTAAAGGAATCCAAATTCATTTCATGTTATATCTTACAATTTATATTGTGATATATATATATATAAACTATATATATTTTAAATTGAACATCTATCATAAAATATCCAACATATATATACCTGTATTATTACAATGGCATGGTTGGTTCACTTTAGTTGAGTGGTGCATTTGGTTGACAAAGTAGGAAGAGGACTTGGTGGAATGGGCAATGGGAAGTAACCATCGTCCTTTATTACTGTTTTAACTGAATGTCAGGTTTTTAGTTTTGGGAATGGTGAGATTCTTAATCAGCAGGCGCCGGTTGGAATGAACAATGGGCGAAATATCTCATGCAAAAACGGCTTCACATTATTGAGGTAGGTGGCAAAATAAATATAGACAAGCCTTTTGTTTTCATAAACGTTTTCTGGTTTTCTTATATTGTTAATAAAACAAGTACACCATCAATCACGTAGCAATAGTGAAGTTTGAAACAACATTAAGAATTTGTATATTATGATGTGATATTAAATAAGAGAAAACATGTATTTATTATTAGTGTAAGATTTTTATGCATTGTCAGTCTACCATATCTTATTTATTTATTTTTAATTATTATTGATTCTTCAACAAAAAAAATAATGCAAAGAATGGTGAATGATGTATTAACTGTGTATAAATCTTATACGCTCTTAAATTATCCACCACAAATATCTCAAAATATTAGCTTCATGATAAGTTAGAGGGAGATTAAATCAAGAATAAATCTTTTATACTTACCATTTTGTATCACTATTTGACATAAATGAGAAACAATTATATTGTTGAAAAATAACTTGACTTTTATTAGAAACAAGTTATCAGAATTATTAATGATGGTAATAAAGGGCATGATCCAAATTAATGAGTCTATGGGATTTCTCTTCTATAAAACCTAACCACTGAGAAATAGGCATATGTTCATAGCGTGCTTTACAGCCATACCAATCAGTCAAATCACCATACATCTTAGGCTCTTCACCAATAGTATCTTTTCCGTTATTATAGTTATATTTTTACTCTTAATTTTAAAAATAAAAATGTTATTATAATATAAATAGAATGATATAAGTCATATAACTATTATTTTATTTTGTATTATATTTTTCTCTTCAGTATTGGAAATATAACCCCTCTTTTACCCGGGTTAATTAAATGACTTCTAAATGTTGTAATTTTGGTTATTTAACTAATTTGAAATGTTGAATATAAAAATGTGAGAGGTTAAAATTTAAATGGTACTTTAAATCATACAAATCATATTATCCAAAGTCACCAATCTTGAATTCATTCAATCGAATTCCCTTTTTAACAAATCATTATAAAAAAGACTTTCAAGTCTGTATATTTACACCAAAAAATGAGAAAATAAAACATTAATTATGCACAAGAAAAAAAAGTCAAGTTGATGGAGGCAATGTACATAGCAAAATAATAATGGGTAAGGTATGAATATTATATCAGGCTACCCATTATACACCACATATTAGAAAGATATCTGAATCATATGGATATAAATTTTGATAGAAAAAATTACATACAATATTACCTTATTATCTATTATCCATGTTTAATTATTATTGACATTTTAAATAAACGATAAATGATATACTAAATATACATAAACATTTACATTAATATGTATATATTATATATATTATACTCATAATTTTTTATGTGTGTTCTCATTTTTTTGCATCTATGTATTATACCTCGGTCTATATCCACATTTTTTTGATAAATATAATATTCTTGTTAACTAAGTAATGTAAAAATTAATAAAAAATTATTGAGAAATTGCACGCACTGCTACACAATATACTACTAATGTAATATATCATATTTGAATAAATATTTAGGTGTTTAGCATTTCCCTTTGAATAAGATAACCCTTTGCCTTTATATACTGATTTATTAATGTTGTACCTGTCACTTTTCTTTTCCACACTAATCATGGTTATGCCCTCTATGTTAAAGCAGCTAGAAAAGTAACACATCTGAGCTGTTTCTAACACAAGAAACCATCTTCACAATCCACTTCTTGTATGTGCTTATATTTGAAAGATAAATGGGGTATTCAAGATCTTTCTTGATAACTTGGTTTCTTCTTCTGGTTGTGGTCCTCAATGTAGCCAATGGAAAACCTTTGGTCCCTGCATTGTTTATATTTGGGGACTCTATTGGTGACGCGGGAAATAATAATAACTTAATGACTTTTGTTAAAGCAAACTTCCCTCCTTATGGAAGAGACTTCAAAAATCATACCCCAACAGGAAGGTTCTGTAATGGAAAGCTTGCGATTGATTTCATAGGTACTTTTTATCATCTTTATTTTTCACAAAATTTTTCATTGATGTTTGTTAGTTTGTTTCATCAATTCATTCATTTGTTGCAGCTGAAAAACTTGGATTTACCTCTTACCAGCCAGCTTACCTCAACTTAGAGGTCAAAGGAAAGAATCTCTTGAACGGTGCTAACTTTGCCTCAGCTGCTTCTGGTTTCTTTGATTTTATACCCCAAATGTATGTAAGTACATTTAAAAACTTAAAATCTTTACACAAAAATTATTTACTTTAATGATCGGGACCCATAATTACATGATATGCAATATAATACCAATTCTAATGAGGAGTATCTGATTCTACACTGTAAGTATTGTAAACAATAGTATGAAATTATATAACTATTATATGACCATATTAGTAAATTATGATTTTATATCTGGGTGTAGAATACTCTTCCAATGTACCAACAACTGGAATACTACCAAGAGTGCCAAAACAAATTGGTGGAAATAGTAGGTCAATCAAAGGCTTCATCAATTTATCTGATGCTATATACATTGTTATTGATGGAAGTAGTGACTTTGTTACCTATTACATCCATCCTCTGCTTCACAATATTTATACGGTTGATCAATTCGCGGACATTCTCGTCGGAAGCTATTCCAAATACATCCAGGCACGCCTTAGATATAGATTCCATTAATTAAAAGTGAAAGAATATATATATTTACCTTTGCAAAGAGGCACATAACGATAGTTAAATGGTTCACATTACTAGTTTTAGTGCATAATATCCAATTTTCTATGTGGTTCATTATTTTTAAATTATTGATATAATACTTCTTTTATAAGAAATCCCGTACATATATGTAATACACAACATGTAAGTTAGATTAGTGAAACATATAACTATAAACCTAAGTTCATTACTTTGATTTGATTTTCACTAACTTTGATTTCATTTTCATTTCTAACCTATGATAGAGATTATATGCAATGGGAGCAAGGAAGATTGGTGTCACAAATGCAGCTCCAATGGGTTGCTTGCCAGTATTGATTACTCTTTTTGGCTCTCATAGCAACGAATGTGTGGATAGGCTAAACAATGATTCTATTGACTATAATAAAAAACTAAATAAGACATCTCAGAACTTGCGAAAAATCCTTCCCGGCATCAAATTGGTTGTCTGTGACATCTACCAGCCTCTCTATAACCTTGTCACTAACCCTTCTCAAAATGGTACAAAATCTAGTTATGCTTAATCTAGCGACAGCCAAAACTTATTATGAAGTATGCATTCATATTATTAATTTATTTACACTAACACAGGGTTTTCTGAAACAAGGAGGGGCTGTTGTGGAACAGGCTTGTTAGAGACAGCTATAATATGCAATAACATGTCCACAGGTACATGTGCTAATGCATCTAACTATGTATTCTGGGATGGCGCTCATCCCTCAGAGGCTACAAACAAGATTTTGGCTGATGTTATGGTTGATGCTGGCATCCCCTTGCTCATGTCCTAATAAATCACTTTTCTGGTCAGACACCGCTGCTTTGGATCATCTAGAGTTGTGATTGATTTTGATAATCTTTTACTTAGAAGATTATCTGTTTAAAACATAGAAACAACAAGCAATATGAAATGATTGCTTGTGTTTCTTGACATATTAAATAAACAAAAGTAAAAAAATCGGTAAATAATAAATAGTGAATAACTCTTTAAGATATAAAATATCATTTTATAGAGAAAGATCTATATATATTTATTATTTTGCTATTAAATTTCCCTCCAAAAGTCTCATCACAATCTATCTTGCGTCCAAAACTGTCATTAATGCTTTCATTTATATTTTGCATTCATTGCAATAAAAGGTGAAGAGTTGAGACATGTGTTTGGATGTGAGGAGAATAAAGGAAATAAAAAATGGAAAAGTTGGAATAGTAATAGAAATAGTCATTAGCTCACTCTATGACTCACATTAAGAAGATGGCCAGATTCACTGTAAGCCAAAGAGAATAGAATACATGCTATGAAGAAAAAGGTCAAACTATATATATGGTTATACACCTTTGTACTTTTTGGGAACATGCTATCCAAGCTTAGTCTAGCCACTCAATCATGTGGAGTTGTCCAATTCACTTTGTTATTCAGTAGTTTGATATTTATATCATAAAATATGTATTAATTTAAGGTGTGAGAGTTTTATATAATTGCTTTTGTATTATTCACAATTTATATTTAATCATATTTTAAAAAAAAAATAACTCAAATGAATAATAAATGTGTATAAATCTTTATACTAATGATGCATAATATTAAATTTTATTTATTTTTTTAGTATAATATTTATACATAATCACTACATCATACACTATTAGTTTGATTTACTTTTATTGAAGAGTGAATAATTGACATATATTTTTCTTTTTTTATTTTTATTTTGTGTTTGAGTGTGTTATTCTGCAACGAATTTAAAGCTTTTTATTTATTGCAAGATAGATTATTATTGTCATTGAGAAAAGAGTTCTTTATTTATCGACATGATATTGGTTTAATGGTGTAAGATTTTGTTAGATTTTTGAAATGTCAAAAGATTAAGTATTCAATTTTTATAAGCGATATTTGTTAAGAGCAAAAAACATATACTCTAAAAGAGATTAATTTCTTCAGCAAAGAAATATCATTGTTAATTAAAAAAAATAGTTCTTTATTTTCTGTTTCTTTCTTTCTTTTGTTTTACCACAAAAGCCAACCACTATCCCAATATAACATCACTAGGTTGAATTCTATAAAAATGGTATTATTCAATATTTAGCAATGCCAAAAATATTGGTACAAAAAAACATGCAACAAGTGTTAAATAATAATAATTATATAAGCATATTCACATGCTAGGTAACCTTTAAGTTACAAGCTCGTCATTACAAAGTATTGATTTTTTTAATTGTCTTTTATTTATGTTTTTCTTAAACCTTGCCTTATTTCATTAAAAATTATGGTTGATAAGTTTTGTATACTATGAAATTATGAAATGTATCATCTTACCTTATATGTATTGAATTAATTCTTTTTGGAGTGTATGATTGTTTCTCCAAACAAATATATTTTTCAACAAATATTTCTGATAAGAATCAAACTATTGATATTTTAGTATTTTTAGAAATATAGCGAGACTCTACATTTCTGTAGGAACACCTTATTAGTTTATAATTGATAGGTTAACTTGTCCAAATGGAATTTTTAAACAATTATATAGTTGAAAAATAACATGACTTTTATTAAAAACAAGTTATCAGAATTTTTAATGATGGTAATGAAGGGCATGATCCAAATTAATGAGTCTATAGGATTTCTCTTCTATAAAATCTAACCATGTCAATGAGTTTTGGAGAAAATTTTGTATAGAGGTGTATGTAACATGTTACATTTCAAAACAAATATATTTTATGATTTTTGATGCTATAATTTCAAATTAAGTTTAATTAGAATTAAAATATTAATGTATTGTTAAGATCATTAGTTGTCTCTATATACTTTTGTGTCCACACAAGTTTTTCTCTAAATATAAACCCTATCCATTTATAATTTATATTTTAATGTAGATTATAATTATACTCTTTAATGAGGATTTTAACTAAAAATAAATACATCTTGGTCTCAAATAATTGGGCCTAAGGTGATGTCTTGAGTTATTTGACCTTTGGGTCGGACCCGTAACCACTGAGAAATAGGCATATGTTCATAGCGTGCTTTACAGCCATACCAATCAGTCAAATCACCATACATCTTAGGCTCTTCACCAATAGTATCTTTTTAGTTACTATAGTAATATTTTTACTCTTAATTTTAAGAATAAAAATATTATTATAACATAAATAAAATAATAAATATTATTATTTTATTTTGTACTCTATTTCCATGTATTGGAATTATAACCCTCTTTTATGGGTGAATATTTGTTGTCTCATAAAAGTGTACCATTCAATGTACCACTATTTATGATTGGTCAGGAAAATATTTAATCTTTAATTTTTTAACTTAAATACATTTTTTTTTCAACCAATTACAAGTTGTGTCACATGGAGTGACACACTTCTATTATCTATATAACAAAAAAATCTTCTTATTGACACATGTCACCATCTCCTTAACTTAAGCTCATTCCCATGTCATCATTGACACATGTCACCATTTCTTTAACTTTCCCCCTCCAAAATGCCCACATATTCTTATAATAAACTCTCACACACTATATCCTTATTCTACTATCTTAATATAAATATATGTGAAAATAGACTGTCCAAAGAATAGTGTATTTTCATCAAATTAATCTTTCATTTCTCTACTCTTATTTCATTTCAATTTACTTCTTAGTTTTTTTCTCTATTCTTATTTCAATTTACTTGTTAATCTTCTATTCTTTTGAAACTCACAAATTACTTCTCCTATATTATTTTTTTTCATTTTTATTAGACAGGTCTAATTTTTTCCATCATCAAACGACATATGATTTTCATCAAATTAATCTTTCATTTCTCTACTCTTATTTCATTTCAATTTACTTCTTAATTTTCTTCTCTATTCTTATTTCAATTTACTTCTTAATCTTCTCTTCTTTTGAAACTCACAAACTACTTCTCCTACATTTTTTTGTTTTGATTAGACAAATCTAATCTCTTCCATTACTAAACGAGGTATGATTTTATAGTCATTTCACTTTTTTATTACTTCATCATTCATGGATTATCTACCGAGATGTTCATTGATAGATATAATTTTATTTCATATTTTGCCAATCAAATAGATAAAAGCCTTAAAAGAAAAAAACTGATATAATTTTGAACATATTTTGATTCCTACAACTATCATTCGAGTTTATCCACACTTACTAAAGTTCTAGATCCGATCCAAAACATGTTTCAATGTTGAATCCATTATCATCATCAGGGATCTTGATAAGCCATTTTGTCATTTTTTGTTATGACTTTCTTCTATATTATATGAAAGTTTCAAATTGTATAATTGATTTGATTTATATTTTGATTAAATTACTTATGATTTGTTAATTTTAAGCAATGCTCATTATGGATATAAATTTGCATAATTGTAAATAATTAATTTGCGAAAACGTAATAATGAGACTACAAATATATGGTCGAAACTGTCTTCCGCTTTTCAATTAGTCATATAATGAGTTATGATATTACAATTAATAAGGAAATATGTTGATATTCTAACTCCCTTAAAAAATAACTAACAATGAATTTATTTCAAAATAATAATTTTAATATACTAATTATTAAAAAAAAAGCTCCTTATTGACACATGTCACCATCTCCTTAACTTAAGTTCATTGCCATGTCATTATGGATATAAGCAATGCTCATTATGGATATAAATTCAATCTTATTAAAACATTCTCAATTACTATCATCTAATTATTTTTAAATTTTAAAATGTTAAATATGATATATAGTAATTGCACATTTAAATAGTAAATCTTAAAATGTTCACAATTAATATTATTTAATCATTTTTAATACTTAAATAAGAGGAATCGATTGTTACTAATAATATAATGAGTTATGGTATTACAATTATTAAGTAAAAATATATTGATATTCAAAATAATCATTTGTAATACTAATTATTTAAATAGATCTTAAAATGTTTTCAATTAATATTATTTAATTATTTTTAAAACTCGAATTTTAGGAATTCAATCTTATTAAAACATTCTCAATTAATATCATCTAATCATTTTTTAATTTTAAAATGCTAAATAGGTTATGTCGTAATTGTACATTTAGATAGTAGATCTTAAAATGTTCTCAATTAATATCATTTAATCATTTTTTAAAACTTAAATTAGAGGAATCTATTGTTACTATTAATAGAATCAATTATGATATTATTATTAATAAGGAAATTTGTTCATAGAATGAATCTATTGTTACTATTAATAGAATAAGTTATGATATTAAAATTAAATAATAAATAATTAAATGATATTCTATTTCGCTTAAAAAAATAGACAATGACTTTATTTCAAAATAATCATTTTTAATACTAATTATTTAAAAAGATCTTAAAACCTTTTCAATTAATATTATTTATTATTATTATTACTGAAATAGTAGAAATTCAATCTTATTAAAACATTCTCAATTAATATCATCTAATCATTTTTTAAATTTTAAAACGTTAAATAGGCTTTGTCGTAATTGCACATTTAGATAGTAG
>NC_032021.1:2889753-2890778 GCF_001865875.1 Lupinus angustifolius | reverse complement strand
ATATCATTTAATCATTTTTTAAACATACGTAGGAGAAATCTATTGTTACTATTAATAGAATGAGTTATGATATCACAATTAATAAGTAAATTTGTGGATAATATTTCAAAATAATCATTTTTAATACTAATTATTTAAAAAGATGTTAAAGCATTTTCAATTAATATTATTTAATTATTTTTAAAACTGAAATAATAGGAATTCAATATTATCACAACATTCTCGATTAATATCATCTAATCATTTTTAAAATTTTAAAACACTAAATAGGATATGTACTAATTGCACATTTAAATAATAGACAATGAATTTATTTCAAAATAATCATTTTAACACTAATGATTTAAATATATTTTAAAACGTTCTCAAATAATATTTTTAATTATTTTTATAACTTAAATAGTAGGAATTCAATTTTATTAAAACATTCTCACTAAATATCATCTCATCATTTTTTAAATTTTAAAATGTTACATGTAATAAGTAGAAATTACGCATTTAAATGGTAGATGTTAAAACTTTCTCAATTAATATCATTTAATCAATTTTAAAACTTAAATAGTAGGAATCCATTATTATTTTTAATAGAATGAGCTATGATATTACAATTAATAAAAAAAAATTGTATTCTATTTCACTTAAATAATAATAGTTTAATAATAATTATTTAAATAGATCTTAAAGTTTTCTCAATTAATATCATCTATCTTTTTTTAAATTTTTAAATTTTAAATATAACGCATTTAATTAGTTGATCTTAAAGCATTCTCAAATAATATCATTTTTTAAAACTGAAGTAGTAGGAATTCATTGTTATTATTAATAGAATGAGATATGATATCACAATTTATAATGAATTATATTGATATTCTACATTGCTGCTTGAAAAATAATAAACAATAAATTTATTTCAAAAGAATCATTTGTAATACTGATAATTATTTAAATAGATCTTAAAATGTTCTCAATTAATATTATTTAATTATTTTTAAAACTTAAATAGTAGTAATTCAACCCTATTACTA
>NC_032021.1:2875072-2889653 GCF_001865875.1 Lupinus angustifolius | reverse complement strand
AATTCATTGTTATTATTAATAGAATGAGATATGATATCACAATTTATAATGAATTATATTGATATTCTACATTGCTGCTTGAAAAATAATAAACAATAAATTTATTTCAAAAGAATCATTTGTAATACTGATAATTATTTAAATAGATCTTAAAATGTTCTCAATTAATATTATTTAATTATTTTTAAAACTTAAATAGTAGGAATTCAATCCTATTACTAATAAATGAGCTATGATATCATAAATGAGCTAAAAATAATAATATTATATCCATTATATGATTATTTTTTATTATTATTGCAACTATGTATATTAATACTTTTTTATATTTTTATTTATGAATTTGTTCATATCACAAAGAAAAGGGAGAATTGCCTAAATGAGTAATATATTTTAGAATTAATTTTATTGTGATAATAAAAGAGTTACATTTGTCTAAAATTTATTTATGGCTTAAAAATAATATAATTGATTTGATTATGATAATGAATGGATTTATTTTATATTTATTTCTTGATTTATTTTTTATTACTTAATTCCACGCCATACTCATTATGGATATAAATTTGAGACAATGCTCATCATTTATTTATTTTTTGATAATGAATTGTGTTTAAGTTCTTTCAAAGCATGTTGAAAAGTTCAGTAAAATATAACATAATAGAGGTTGACACTGTTCTTTAAACTTATATATTTTTATTTTCTCATTTGGGTCTGTTTCAAAATGTTATCTTTTATTTTGTCTGAGAAATATAATTAATGTCGTTCATTGGAGTTCAGTACTTTTATTGATAAAAATGTAACCATTTTATAAAATTGAACTTGCATTAGTAATATGGGTGAAACATGTGATCTTAATAATGCGAATGTACGTGCAATATGTGTGTTTTAACTATACAAATGTGCGATTAATATATGTATTCTTAGCAATGTGAATGTACGAGTAACATATGTGTTTGAACCATTAAAATGTATGAGTCACATGTTTGTTCTTAACAATATGAATGTACAGATAACATGTATATTCTTAATCATGTGAATGCACATGTAATATGTACATTCTTAACCATGCAGCAAAAATTACGGTCCGTGCAAATGCACGAATAACTTGCTAGTTGTTGTACAACAAATGTATTCTCCTCCTTTACTAGGTTAATTAAATGACTTCTAAACGTTATAATTTTGGTCATTTAACTAATTTGAGTTGTTGAATATAGAGATGTGAGGGTTTAAGTTTTAAATTGTACTTCAAATCATTAAGATCATATTATCCAAAGTCACCAATTTTTAATTCATTCAATCAAATTCCCTTTTTAACACATCAGTATAAAAAAGAATCTCAAGTTTGTATATTTACACCCAAAAAATGAGAAAATAAAACATTAATTATACATAGGAAAAAAATTCAAGTTGATGGAGGCAATGTGCATAGCAATAATAATGGATAAGGTCTAAATATTATATCAGGTTACTCATTATACACCACATATTAGAAAGATATCTGAATCATATGGATATAAATCTTGAGAGAGAAAATTATATATAATATTACTTTATTATCTATTATCCGTGTTTAATTATTATTGACCTTTCAAATAAATGATAAATGATATATTATATGTGTATACATATTTACATTAATATATATATATATAGTATACTCATAAATTTTTATGTGTTCTCATTTTTTTTACAACTATGTATTATACCTCAGTCTATATCCACATTTTTTATTAAATATACTATTCCTATTAACTAAGTAATGTAAAAATCAATAAAAAAATATTGAGAAATTGCACGCACTGCTACACATTCCACACTAATCATGGTTATGTCCTTTTCATTAAAGTTAGAAAAGTAACACAAATATCTTAGTCTATATCCACATTTTTTGTTAAATATACTATTCCTGTTAACTAAGTAATGTAAAAATCAATAAAAAATTATTAAGAAATTGCACGCACTGCTACACGATATACTACTAATGTAACATATCATATTTGAATAAATATTTAGGTGTTTAGCATTTCCCTTTGAATAAGATAACCCTTTGCCTTTGTATACTGGTTTATTAATGTTCTACGCTTGTACCGCACTTTTCTTTTCCACACTAATCATGGTTATGCCCTTTACATTAAAGTTAGAAAAGTAACACAAATATCTGAGCTCTTTCTAACTAAGGGTGAAAATAGGTCAAGTCAGGCCAGACTGTGTCTTAAACAGACTGAGTCTATATAACATATAGAAGTCTGAGCCTATTAGCATGTTTAATTTTTTTTCAAAGCCTAGGCCTGGTCTGTTTAAAAGTATGGTCTGGTTTGTTAGCCTATTTAAAGGCATGTTATACTATATTATATTGAAAGAGGTGATCACGTCTATATTTAAATAACTAATATACATATTTTTAAATAGATTTTTATTACCCTAACAATTAAATTATATTTTTGTATACATTTTTATATTAAAATTACATATATAATAACATTACTTATATATTAAAATTATAAAATATGAACAATATTACATAATATAACGAAATAGGTCGGCATGTTAGGCTTAATAGGCCATTTGGATGATCTAAAGTATGACATGTTAAACTAAATAGGCTTCTCAAAAAGCCTAAGCCTGACCTATTTACGAAAAAAGGCTAGTCTGACCTAGCCTATTATAGGTCAGGTAATATGTCACTGATAGGCGGCCTGACCTGTTTCCACCCCCTATTTCTAACACAAGAAACCATCTTCACAATCCACTTATTGTGTGTGCTTGTATTTGAAAGATAAATGAGGTATTCAAGATCTTTCTTGATAACTTGGTTTCTTCTTCTGGTTGTGGTCCTCAATGTAGCCGATGGAAAACCTTTGGTCCCTGCATCGTTTATATTTGGGGACTCTATTGGTGACACGGGAAATAATAATAACTTACTTACTTTTGTTAAAGCAAACTTCCCTCCTTATGGAAGAGACTCCAAATATCACACCCCAACAAGAAGGTTCTGTAATGGAAAGCTTGCAGTTGATTTCATAGGTACTTTTCATCATCTTTATTTTCCACAAAAAATTTCATTGATCTTTGTTAGTTTGTTTCATCGATTCATTCATTTGTTGCAGCTGAAAAACTTGGATTTACCTCTTACCAGCCAGCTTACCTCAACTTATAGGTCAAAGGAAAGAATCTCTTGAACGGTGCCAACTTTGCCTCAACTGCTTCTGGTTTCTTTGATTTTATACCCCAAATGTATGTAAGTACATTTAAAAACTTAAAATCTCCACACAAAAATTATTTACTTTTATGACCAGGACCCATAATTACATGATATGCAATATAATACCAATTCTAATGAGGACCATCTGATTCTACACTGTAAGTATTGTAAACAACAATATGAAATTATATAACTATTATATGACCATATTAGTAAATTATGATTTTATATCTGGGTGTAGAATACTCTTCCAATGTACCAACAAGTGGAATATTACCAAGAGTGCCAAAACAAATTGGTGGAAATAGCAGGTCAATCAAACGCTTCATCAATTATATCTAATGTTATATACATTATTATTGATGGAAGTAGTGACTTTGTTACCTATTACATCCATCCTCTGCTTCACAATATTTATACAGTTGATCAATTCACGGACATTCTCATTGGAAGCTATTCCAAATAATCCAGGTACGTCTTAGATATAGATTCCATTAATTAAAAGTTAAAGAAAATATATTTACCTTTGCAAAGAGGCAAATAACGATAGTTAAATGATTCACATTACTGGTTTTAGTGCATAGTATCCAATTTTCCACGTGATTCATTATTTTTAAATTATTGTTATAATACTTCTTTTATAAGAAATCCCATACATATATGTAATACAGTTAGATTAGTGAAACATATAACTATAAACCTAAGTTCATTACTTTGATTTGATTTTCACTAAATTTGATGTCATTTTCATTTCTAACCTATGACAAATTATAGCAATGGGAGCAAGGAAGATTGGTGTCACAAATGCAGCTCCAATGGGTTGCTTGACAGTATTGATTACTCTTTTTGGCTCTCATAACAACGAATGTATGGATAGGCTAAACAATGATTCTATTGACTACAATTAAAATCTAAGTAAGAAATCTCAGAACTTGCGAAAAATCCTTCCTGACATCAAATTGATTGTGTGTGACATCTACCAACCTATCTATAACCTTGTCACTAACCCTTCTCAAAATGGTACAAAATCTAGTTATGCTTAATCTAGCGCTAGCCAAACTTATTATGACATATGCATTCAGATTATTAATCTATTTACACTAGCACAAGATTTTCTGAAGCAAGGAGGGGCTGTTGTGAAACAGGCTTGCTAGAGACAACTATAATGTGTAATAACATGTCCATAGGTACATGTGCTAATGCATCTAACTATGTATTCTGGGATGATGCTCATCCCTCAGAGACTACAGACAAGATTTTGGTTGATTTTATGGTTGTTGTTGTTGTTACCGTAGCTTGCATCAATTCTAAATGACACGAAATAATACTTACTGGCCGAGTCACGACCATGTCGCTCTCTTTAAGACATTTCATGGCATTTCCCAAAATGTGCAAGCAGACTATCAACCACGCCGTCCCCAAGATAAAATAGTCCAGATCGTTGTTATCGAATTCTTACTGCACTATAAGAACTGCTCTCGAATACACATACCACAATATGGCTACCAGTGTCAATTCTCAAAATTACTCACAATATGGCTACCCGTGTCAATTCTCTTCACACAATAGTGACTACCAGTGTCAATTTTCGAGATGCCCATAACATGGCTACATGTGCCAATTCTTTTTCCTCAATACTGACTACTAGTGTCAGTTCTCGAAATTCCCAGAATATGGCTACCTGTGCCAATTCTTTCCCCCAATACTGACTACCAATGTCAGTTCTCGAAATTTTCAGAATATGACTATTTGTGCCAATTCTTTTCCACAATACTGATTAGCAGTGTTAGTTCTCGAAATTCTCACAATATGACTGTTTGTGTCATTTCTTAGTGCCACAAAAAGAAAGGGGGAGAAGTTTGCCAGAAATGCATCGGCGGAAAATATGAGGGAGAAAGTTAAAGTTGAATGAAAGCGCATTCAACTTGGGGCAAAAAAATATGAAGGGAGAAGACTTCTATTTATAACTTGAGATTTTCTCCAAGTTCCTCATCTCTCCAATGTGGGACTTGAGAGTTGTTTGATTTTTCAAAACTCTTCTATGTGAGACTTGAGAGTTGTTTTTTCAAAACTCTTCTATGTGAGACTTGAGAGTTGTTTTTTCTAAACTCTTCTATGTGGGACTTGAGTGTTTTTTATATTTCACACCCAAAAGTTTCCACTCATGGTTTTTAACAAACCATGTTCCAACAATCCCCTAGTTGAAATTAAAAAACGATTTCTGAGAATATTTGTGGTCTCAATAAGATTGTGCAAAAACAAAAGCGTCATGCGACTTGAACCTTTACATAGTGAATAAGATCCAGATTTTACTAGAGTGACTTGTAGTCTTTAACTTTATCTCCAACCTCAAACCACACACAACTTTTTCAAAGGTGTATTCTGTAAAGCCCGTGCGTTAAAGGTCATGCACGTCTATCCCAGTACAGTGAATGCTCTAGAAATTTATGGCCCAAAATTTCATAGAAAGCGGCCCTCACTTCCACATTCACATAGGTGAGTCTATCAAGAGTACTAATATAGCCTAGGTACTCCACTCCAATTGGAGTATAGATCTCATTAAGAGTTTTAGCTCATCCTTACATATGCTATAGGAATCATGCTGCTCATAATTTTATAACATGTTCATTCTCATATCACTTCACAACTTGTTGTTACCCATTGAACCTATTTCTTGGGATCTTCAGTCAGTTAGGTTGTGTTACCATTATGAGTGATCCTCGTTCTAAGGGCAATAGTCCTTTCGTCAGAGGATCTGCTAAGTTATTTTCAGTGCGTACATGATCAACTCTAGCAACTCATGTAGAGGGTAACTCTCTAATGATGTTGTGCTTACGACGTATTTGTCGCTTTTTACCGTTATAAAAACGATTCTCAATTTTTTTTGCAATAGTCGCGATACTATCACAATGGATCAACACAACTGATATATGTTTTTTCCATAGGGAATCTCCACAAGTAAACTTCTCAGCTAACTTGTTTCTTCATTAGTTGTTGCTAATGCTATCATCTCAACTTTCATAGGGGATTGAGATAACATAGTCTGTTTCTTGTTAGACTCTAGATAGTGCATCTCATAATTTATGACTTCTCGATACAAATCGACATCCAAAGAAGTCAAAACTTCTTGAAGAATAGATGGATTATCCTCCAATATATAGATCATATAATTAGGTCTATACTCTCTAACAATTATTGCTCTCTTACTTTTTCTAGGTTCTATTTCAAACATTTCATTTTCTATCATTATCTCTAATCACAAGTATGTGACTAGTTGATGTGCCCCTACTATTCATCAATTTAAAAATGAATTTATTCTCATTAAAGTCAACATCGTTAGACTCAATGACACTTTTACGTTAAGGTCGTAAAACCTGTACGCCTTGTTGTTTACAACATACTCAATGAATACACATTTATATGCTCTGTGAGTTTAACTCTCTAAGGACATATCATCATAAATGATTTCATGAAAGATTCTATGTATCTTAAAGGACTGAGACTCTACTGATTTATTATTAGTCATTTGATATTTGAGGTAGCGGTAACATCATATATATTTTTTTCTTCTTAACTTCCTCAATACAATATTTCTTTATTTTTCAAGTGCATACCAAATTAATTTGGCAGTCATATATGACTTGTAGTAATTACAGAGATCATCTGACAACTCGTTCAGAATGAAATTCATAAAAGTAACCATTTTCATTCGAAAGAGCTATATTAATAGCTAGTTAATCATTTTTTCAGCTTTCTCCAGCAACATTAGGACATTGATTTTCAAAACGTGTGTAATTTTTCTCATAGTGAGAAAAAACTTCATCTTATGTTGCTAAGGTTTGAAATTTGTCCCATCAAACCGAAATGGTTTGTTGAGGTCATAGATGTCCAGTCCAGTAATATTATCTACGAATATCATTGCAGTAGAAGCGTCTTAAAATTGTTGTCATCGTAGCTTACAACAATTCTAAATGACACGAAATAATATTTGTTGGCTGAGTCACGACCAGGTCATTCTCTTTAAGACGTTTCATAGCACTACTCAAAATGTGCAAGCAGACTATCAACCACGGCGTCCCCAAGATAAAACAGCCCAAATTTCTGTTATCAAATTCTTACTATAGTGTAAGAACCGATCTCGAATACACCCACCACAATATGGCTACCAGTACAAATTCTCGAAATTACCCACAATATGGCTACCCGTGCTAATTATCTTTCCACAATAATGACTACTAGTGTCAGTTCTTGAAATGCCCAGAATATGGCTACTTGTGTCAATTCTTTTTCCTCAATACTGACTACCAGTGTCAGTTTTCGAAATTCCCAAAATATGGATACCTTAGCCAACTCTTTCCCCTAATACTGACTATCAATGTCAGTTCTCAAAATTTTCAGAATATGGCTCCCTGTGCCAATTCTTTCCCTCAATACTAACTACTAGTGTGAGTTCTCAAATTTCCCACAATATAACTGTCTGTGCCATTTCTTAGTGCCACAAAAAGAAAGGGGAGAAGTTTGTCAGAAATGCATCAGAATGAAAGCGCATTCAACTTGTTTTTTATATTTCACACCCAAAAGTTCTCACTCATGGGTTTCAACAAACTATGTTCCAACAACTGCTAGCACCCCTTGCTCATGTCCTAATAAATCACTTTTCTCGTCAAACACTGTTACTTTGGATTATCTAGAGTTGTGATTGATTTTGATAATCTTTTACTTAGAAAATTATTTGTTTAAGACATAGAAACAACAAGCAATATGAAATGAATAAAGCTTATGTTTCTTGACATATTAAATAAACAAAAGTAAAAAAATCGGTAAATAATAAATAGTGAATGACTCTTTAAGATATAAAATATCATTTTATAGAAAAAGATCTATATATATGTTATTATTATTATTATTATTTTGCTATTTAATTTCCCTCCAAAAGTCTCGTCACAATTTATCTTGCATCCCAAACTGTCATTAATTTATGCTCCCATTTATATTTTGCATTCATTCCAATAAAAGGTGAAGAGTTGAGACATGTGTTTGGATGTGAGGAGAATAAAGGAAATAAAAAATTGGAAAAGTTGGAATAGTAATAGAAATAGTCATTAGCTAACTCTATGACTCAGACCGATACCCGTGGGTAAAACTTGTATGGGCACAGGTACGGGTCACAAATGGGTACCCGCAGGTATTATAAGTGGATTTTTAAAAATATTCGTAGTACATACGGCGCAGGTACATGTATTATGGTACCCGTGCCTATGGGTACCCGTTATTTATATGATTAATAAATTATATTTAATTAAAATAAAAAGTACATTATTCTAACATTCATTACACTATGTATATTTTTTCCTTTTACTTTGTCTACATATTTTACATGTGTAGAAACACACATGTTTTACAAACAAAATATATACTTTTTGTTAAGGAAATGATAACAAAAAATCACACAAATAGAAAACACCAATAAATTTAGCATTTTTGCCAAATATTCAATCAAAAGGTACAAAAACAATTAAGTTTTATCTCATTTGAAACATAATAGAAGTAAAAAATTAAAAAATCATTGATAATATAGGAAACCCATGGGTACCCGCGGGTACTCAAAAATACCCGTAAATACCCGTACACGGGTACCCGTACGAGTACGGACGGATATGAGTAATGTTATTTTATTTTGAAATGGGTAGCGGGTAACTACTACCCGTGTCCGTCCGTGCCCGTTGCCATCCCTATGACTCACATTAAGAAGATGGCCAGATTCACTATAAGCCAAAGAGAATATAATACATGCTATGAAGAAAAACGTCAAACTACATATGTTATACACCTTTGTACTTTTTGGGAACATTCTATCTGTTTTATATAATTCCTTTATATTATTCATAATTTATATTTAATCATACTCTTTAAAAAAGTAACCTAAATAAATAATAAATGTGTATAAATTTTTACACTAACAATGCATAATATTAAATTCTATTTATTTTGTTAGTATAATATTTATATATTGTCAGTTTATTTATACATGATCATTACATCATATGCTGTCCGTTTAAGTTACTTTTATTAAAGAGCCAATAACAATATTATTCCATAATATTTTTCTTTTTTTTGTTTTTATTTTGTAATTGAGTGTGTTATTCTGCAACCAATTTAAAGCTTTTTATTTATTGCAAGATAGGTTGTTATTGTCATTGAGAAAAGAGTTCTTTATTTATTGACATGATGTTGGTTTAATAATGTAAGGTCTTGTTATATTTTTAAAAATATTAAAAGATCAAATATTCAATTTTTATGAATGATATTTGTTAAGAGCGAAAATCATATGCTCTAAAAGAGATTAATTTTTTCTCACAAAACAAAAGAATATCATTGCTAATTAAAAAAAAAAGAGTTCCTTATTTTCTCTGTTTCTTTCTTTCTTTTGTTTTACGGTTTTACCACAAAAGCCAACCACTATCCCAATATAACATCACTAGGTTGAATTCTATAAAAATGGTACTATTCAATATTTAGCAATGCCAAAAATATTGGTACAAAAATAAATGCAACAAGTGTTAAATAATAATAATTATATAAGCATATTCACATGCTAGGTAACCTTTAAGTTACAAGCTCATCATTACAAAACATTGATTTTTTTTAATTGTCTTTTATTTATGTTTTTGTTAAACCTTGCCTTATTTCATTGAAATGTATGGTCTTATTTTATATGGATTGAATTAATTCTTTTTGGAGTGTACAATTGTTTCTCCAAACAAATATTTTTTTAACAAATGTATCTTATAAAAATCAAACCTTTGATATTTTAATATTTTTAGAAATATAGTGAGACTTTACTTTACTATATTTTTTAACACCTTTTAGTTTATGATTGATAACTTTTCCAAATGGAATTTTTAAACAAAAATATGTTCTTTTGTTGGTGTTGAGTAAAGAATCAAAAGTTTCACGGCATGATATAGTAAAAAAACGTTTTTCAATACGAGGCATATTATAACATAATCTATATATATTATATATAATTAAAATGATTAGTGGTTATATACTTATATGACAAATTTGTCTTTGACATATTTTACCATGATTATTAATTTATTTTCTTCTTACATCTTACTTATATTACACCATTACGACATAATTATATCATTACTACCAATAATAAAATTTATATCTTACATTCTTTAAAACTTTAATCTATGTCCATATAAATTTTGTTTATGTCAATGATTTTTCCGTGGAATAAAAATGTAAGTTGACAAAAGTAGGCAAAAGTTTTAGGAGTAAAGTGTTAAAAAAGTCAAATGTTCAACTCCTAACTAATATAAATAATAATATATATATATATATTTGAATAAAAAAGACAGTAAAAAACCATCAATAAAAATATTAATAAAAACCCTAATATGTACACTATGTTTGGTTTAGGAGAGAGAATAGAAAAAAGTAAAAGAAAAAAATAATAAAAAATGATATAATAATTTTATTGTTTAGTATGATTGAAAATGAAAAAAAAGAGAGAAGATAAAATATATATTTATAAATAATGTATTAAAAATAACATAAATGCCATCATTAATTTTATGTTTAAATTTTGTATAGCATATCTAATTTTTAAAAATTATATTTTATTGTTGTAAATTACATAAGTAAATAAATTTTTTGTGATAATAATTAATATTTTTTTAAGTAACATAACTATAAAATTTCATATAACAACTTTTCTTTATAAAATTTAATAAAAATCATTAATATCATATATTTTCTTCTCACTAATTTATCTAAAAAACAATTATTATTTATTTGTGAATTTATAAGTAATGAAATTAAAATTAAGTGAAATTCACATAGAAATTAATATAAACAAAGAAGATGTTCACTATGTTTTATATATATTTCATATAGAATATTTTAATTCACTTGGAGTGGAAGGGGAAATTTGATTTTTTTTATGGTTTTCTTTCATTTCTTCATTTTGTTCACAAAATAGGGAAGAACAGTTTTTAGTGAGGCATATCCATGTTTTTTCTTTCTCTATTGTTGAACCAAATGATAAAAATTGTTATTTTTCATTCATTTTCTTTCCTTTTTTCCCTATAGTTTTTCTATAGAACAAAAAATAACATATCATATTTTTAATTATAGTGAAAATAAATTATCAACTCGTATCAATTGATAAATTATTAACCCGTATCATGAGATAAATTATCTGATTCAGTTTATAAATATGATATATACCCTAATATTTTAGTTTTTTAGAAACATAGAGTAATTTTAATGAATGAAATAATTCATCCTTTATTACTGAAAATACATTGTTCTTTTCCCAATTTCCCATCCTATGAAAAATTCCCCAGTAAAGCAAAGCAACCAAACCCAGATGCGTTCCAAATTCTAATCCACTCCAAATTCTAATCCACTCCAAATTCTAATCCACTCCAATCCAATCCTCTGCAATCTTCATCAACAAACACCAACGATCGCGTTCATGCATAGTAACCACATCTCGGTGTGGTAAAATTACTGAACTAAACACCAAAACCTTACAACGCAATAATAAAACCATTGCATTCCCCATTCACATTTTAAATCACCACTATATATATAATAACCAGATCTCACTTTAAAATGCAACCGTTACCACTCGATCTCGGTGACCTGAATTGAGAATGAGATGCAGCAACCGAATCTGTTCCCTATTGGAAACTTTTTGGGGAATCCTTTCATTTTCAATGGCGACGATTTGAGTGACGGAATCGAAGGTTCTAGGGTTTTCTTATTGCTTCCTTTCTTCTTGCTCTCTCAAGGTGGAGTTATGGATTTTTCCAAGGTCGGCGAAAAGATCTTGAGTTCAGTTAGGTCCGCTAGATCCATGGGATTGCTTCCTCCACCTTCTGATCGTCCTGAGGTAAATCATCGCGATCATGATTAGATGCGTAACAGTCACTGTTAATTTCGTTTGCTGAATTTGATGTAGGTAATGTTGGTAGTGGATGATTGGATTGTTGAACAGTGAACACTTGTTAACTATGGTTATGGTTAAGTTAGGATAATGCTTTAAATGCGTTGCTTATAATGCATTTGATGCTGCGTTTTGAATTTGATGACGGACTGCGAATTGTTATTAGTTTGACATTGCAGGTCAGTTTGTACTTATTTGCAGTTATAGACAGTTGTAAGCTGGATGTGGGAAAATAATGAAACCTTAAAATGAATTTTGTTAAGAAACTGTTTGCGATGTCGAAGAGATTTAATTATAGGTGAAAATGTCTGAAAGAATGGTCTCTCATCAAAGATACCAATATATAGTTCCAACGAGAAACTGTATATGTATAACCGGAAAGTCATTATGATCTTATACTTTATATTGAGTTCCAATAGCATCTTAGAGTATGGCTTGCTTCTATGCGATAAATCTTCAATTGCATACTAAATGATTCTCCACATTCAAGGCATGATCCTCACATTGTCAATGCAACTCCTTTGAGTCCTTTCAGATTTTTTTTCCAATGTTGCAATGGTCTTGTACTCTGGTTTAGTGAGGATGAGGAATTTGTGTCCTGATTCATTCTATTGTTCACAAAGTTGACCATCCTGTACTAGTGTACTTTAACAATTTAGTGGTCTACAAATATTTCGAATATCTCCGACAATTACATCCTTAAGCCCTTAGGAACTTAAGCTTTGTGTGGTTATCATGCTGTTGTTCATATTCGAATAGTTGCTGGTATTCGTGCAATGACTCCTTGCATGATTTGTGTTTGAGTCATATTTTTTTTATAAATTTTGTTGAACAGGTTCCAGCTCGAGCTGCTGCTGCAGCTGCTGTAGCTCGTGCTCTTGCAGGATTGCCTCCTCACCAGAGGTACAGTCTTTCATCAAGTTCAGAAGAACTGAGTTCAATATATGGAAGCAGACCTCATGGTGAAGTAGTGGAGGAACTAGAGGATGGATTCTATGAGGAGGTGCTACATTCTTGCATTACTTTAGATTCAATTTCATACTGATATTTTCTTGCAACCTCCCTTGTATTATGACCGAGATTGCCTCGTTTTATGGATGCTATGCTCTATCTGGAGAGATATCTCTATGTATATCAATTTATTGGAAGATGGCAGAAAAGTCATCTTCTATAAGTTTCAGAATATTACCTTGTACCAAGAGACCTTGAGATGGTTGTTAACACTTTATAGTACATCACTCTTCTTTGTAAGAATTAATTTTGTAGTCTTAGACGAATAATATGACACTTCATATTAGTAAGTTCTTTCAGCATGGTTCTTCCTCTAAATGGTAACATTTCGTTAATATTTGAATATCCCTTTATTTATAACTCGAGCTTGTGGAAATGGGAATCCATATTCCTTTATAATCAATTGACAAGTTTTCTGGCAACTTTTTCTATTGGTTTCTTGGCTCATTTACAGAGGAGTCTCCTTTATGCTTTCTCTCCTCTTCAATTTTGCTTATAACAACATTTCCATATTACGAAACAGCTAGTGAATAAGTCTTATATACTTTTTCCCTTGATGTTTCTACTGTAATAGGAATATGCCACCACCACCCACTGAGATAATATGTAAAGAAGACTTTCAATAACATAAGAATTGTGCTACAAATATAGTAATAAAAGCTATTTCCTTATCCCACATGCATATATTTTGAAAATTTCTCTTTGTGTCCGCATTCCATTTAATTTTATTTCATCACTATGTGGTGAATGGATTCTTCACAAATGTTTCTAAAATATGGTATAAATATAAATGTGCAGGAGTTTGATCCAATTAGGCATGTTTTAGAGCTCCTTCCAGCTGATGAAAACGAGCTAACCTATTTTGAAAAACAGGTACAATTCATGTTTCTCAATCTTTCTATTTGTGGAACATGTCAAGATCTTTTTTTATCCTTAAGGGTCAAATTTTTTCTGGGTTCTCTGCTGTGCCATTCTTCTGCTTAATGAAAAATAGTGGCATCCATCGTGTTACTCGTCAGCTTGGAACAATTCTTATTACTTGTTTACAGTTGAAGTAGATGGAAAAGTTTATCTCACTTTGATTATTTACTTACACTTTTTTGGTTTTTAATTCAATTCTGAACATAAACTTAGCATTGTCTGGCTGTTCTACTGCTCTCTCTCTCTTGGTGACCTATGTAGATGGAAAAGTTTCTTACTTTGATTATTTACTACTGCTTAGTTTATAAACAAGGGGTATTTTGTTATTCTCTGTCTACTGCTTGTAAGAAGAGAATAGAAAGTGGATAGAAAAGTGAAGAAAGCTTAGAGAGTTATAAAACTGTTGAGTGTACAACTGTAGTGTAACTAACAGAAGTAAGTCTTCTTAAGTCCATTCTCTAATATTGCTCTATACCCCA
>NC_032021.1:2778856-2874972 GCF_001865875.1 Lupinus angustifolius | reverse complement strand
CCGACCTACAAAAAATCCTGCACTCTTGGTTGTTTTTGAGAGTCAAGAACTTATTGTGGATAGGGGCCTGGTGAAGACTATATGCTGGACCTTAACTTTATTTTGTATTTTATCCCTTAGAGGTATGATTCGAAGTGAGATTAAGGCCACTTGGTTGGTGGTGTTGTTGTATTTCATAATTGGAAGTGGAAGAGTAAGAAGCGTCAGAACTGCTTGAATTGGCTTAGCATTTGCCTTCAACAGTGATGGAGTACCAGTAGAGGCCCCAATTGTATTGGTGTTGGCCATGGCAGCGTGATGCCATGTTAGAAGAATATAGAAAGTGGATAGAAAAGAGAAGAAAGCTTAGAGAGGATCTGAGAGTGAATCTATGGTTTCTATTATAGAATTGTGAAATGATTACAGAGGAGATACAAGTATATATAGGACAAGTGTACACTGTAATGTAACTAACATTAGGTGGCACTTCTAACTAATCTTAATCGCAGTCTCAATAGGCCAGAGAATAAAGTCTTCTGAAGTCTATTCTCTAATGTTGCTATATACTTCTATTGCAAATTGTCATCTCTGGCATATGGTTGTTGTGTTTCCAATCTTGTTTTTTTCTTTTGTTTTGTGGTAAAAGTTAAACTTGTAATAAATACTAGCAAAATTACAATCAAACAGAGTGTACGCATCCGGAAAGCCACTTTCTAGGAAGAGTTCTTTCCAAGACACAATCAAATAAAAATAGAACAAAACCTAAACATGGATGCTACTTTTTATTCTATTTTAAATTGTCATTATCCTTCCAGTCACTTCAATTAGGATAACATAACAGAAGTCTAGTTGCAATATCCTTGCTTGCTAATTGAAAAACCAATCATGCTTTATTCAAAATGTATATGTGGTAGTTTTTTTGGGGTCTGGTTTAGCAGGCTAATAGAAAAACAACACCTAAACTGTTGAGCCGATCCTTTATTTGAGGTATTTAGTGGGTTGACTAGGTTAGGAGTGCTGATGGAGGTGTGGTATTCTTCTTACTGTTTTTAAAGTATTTTTATGAACTCAGCTTGATTGAATGGAGTCTTAAGGCCCTTCTTAATGTTTTCTTTTGACATATGAAGTCACTTCTCTCTTCCCTTTTTGAATGGACTTATCATATGTGAACTTGTGTCTTGTGGTTCATTAAGTATTTGTGACCAAAGTCATGCCAGTGACTGTTCCATCCCCATGCGTATCTCATGCCAGCTAAGTAGATTATTTTCTTGGTTTATTTTGTTATTAATCTTATGATTGTATTGTGTATATGAAAGAAGCTCCACATTTGTGAGTGTTATACAATTTTGCATTTTGGGGCGACATTTGCTGAAAGTATTTTTGTAATTTTTACTCCAGTTGATCGAGAATTAGGCTGTATTGTCATGTTACATGTTATCAATTATCCTGATAAAATACTTGGTCTTGTAATTTGTCCTATAGGCTACCCTTAGATTGACACAGCTGGATAGAGTCGCAGAACGTTTATCTCGCCATGTTATGGAGCATCATGAAGTAATGGGTAAGTTCAAGAGGTGAAATTAGAGAATTGACCATTTCCTCTGCAAGTTATAGTAAATGAGTTTATGCCTGCATGTTAGATTTTTTTGCTATTGAGGGTGAGCCTTGGTGCAACTCTTGTAGTTGTTTTTTGCAAGCTTGTCAATTTTTGATTTCCTGGCCATTGTTATTAATTGCTCGTCAATTGTTTTATAAAATGTTAGTTTCTTACTCTTTGGTTGACCCAAGGCCATGTTTAAATTCTAATTCTATGATTATAAATTTGGGAAATGCAGTATCATTTCTGCTTTAAATGATCAATAACTTTGGTCTAAGTTCATCAAATTTTTTGGAAGTAGGGTGCATGAAACTTTCAAGCAGTTGCCATTTCTGGATCATTTGGTCTATTAATTTTTTTGAGAATAAGTAGCTGATACATACTTTTGGCCAGTGAAGGGGATGAATTTGGTCAGAGAATTAGAGAAGGACTTGAGAATTGCAAATGTCATCTGCATGGTAAGCATCATAAGGGTTTCAACTAATATCACTATTATTTTTTTACTTTATCCAGCTCATATTGCATTGTTTTCAATTTTCTTTGCAGAATGGAAGAAGACATTTGACATCATCTATGAATGAGGTTTCAAGGGATCTCATTGTGAATTCTTATTCAAAAAAGAAACAAGCTCTTTTGGTATTTTTCCTCTCTTTATTCATACACAGGCTTTGGTCGTTTTGCAATACTCTGTTTTACCCTTTTCATTATCTTTTTTGTTGTGCTTTGGAGACTGATTTTTTTTTTGCTACTCATGAGCTTTTGTAGTGTGCAGGCCTGCACGGTACATAACGTACTTTAGTCTAGGATCTATTATTTATCCATTTACTTTTTTGTGGGAGGGGTTTTAGGGTCATGGTGGGATAAAAACTGCTCACACCTGGGCCTTTTTATAGCTTGTGTCAGTAATTTCATGAATGCTTTTCTGTTCATAGGACGTGCTCCCAATATTGACTGAACTACGACGTGCTTTGGACATGCAGTCAATACTTGAATCCCTTGTAGAGGAGGGGAATTACTGCAAGGTATCTATGTTTTAGCATGCTGATTGTAGCCAATTGCTACTACTTGATAATCCAGTTTCTATTTTTGTTTTCCCTGTTTTGGATATAAGTCAGCTTCTAAGATGTTTATTTTTACTGATGATCATTATGCAGGCATTTCAAGTCCTATCTGAGTATTTGCAAATCTTAGATAGTTTGTCACAGCTTTCATTAATACAAGATATGAGTCGTGGTGTGGAGGTGAATATAAAATTACTATTAGGAATGATTTATATTGATATATTGAGCGCTGCTCAATTCTTAATATTTCATTTCATGTTAGAAACTTGTGTATGTGTATGTAACTATTTTCTCTGCCACATCAATGTAGGTTTGGCTGGGAAGAACTTTACAGAAGCTGGATGCTCTTTTAGTGGGAGTATGTCAGGAATTCAAAGAAGATGGCTACATAACAGTGAGTTTCTATTTTTTGTGCTGGAATTTGGTTTGTCGTTTATTCATATGGAGCAAGTATGGAGTATTCAGTGCCTTGAATGAGTAGGGTGTGTGTGTCAGAGTAAAATATAAATTTTTTAACTGAAAACTAGTTTCGTAAATCCTTATAAAGTTGACCTGGTTTAAATTAAAGTTGGTTACTGACCTAGCTTAATATTAAATATTGTATGGTGAATATTGGTCATGAGAAAATATTATTATTTTCCTTTTATGTAAATTTCAAATAAAAATATAACAATAGCCAACCTCACCTGGGACTAAGGCTTGGTTGTTGTTGTTTTATGTCAATTTCAAATAAATATAGAAAGGCAGGGATGAGAAATGATGAAAGTTTTGGTTCAAATAAAATCTGATTAAATAAAAACCAGTTTTGTTTAAGAATTTGTTTGAGCTACCTCTGGCTTTAAAACTGATCCGATAGTGATTTTTCCAAAATTCCATGTGATTGCCAAGCGCATGATTTTAAAACTTACCTTAGAGACCTAGGTATCGAGGTTTGGATTTTTGCTATGTTGATGTTCTTTAGTGCCATAGCATGTGCTCCAAGATATGGCAATGACTACAATCGTTGGTGTGTATATGATGATTTGTTATACTCACAATTTTCCCCTTCTTTCCGCATAAAAAATTATCTCCCATCCTTGGTTTGATTTTAAGTATGAGCCTGGCTGGTGTTTAACTTGACACAAGTAATCACCACAACTATTTGACATGTTTCATCACTGCCCCATTTCATGGTATGTATGTATGTGGAGATTTGCTAACATACGAGAGGTGAGACAGGTAATCGATGCCTATGCATTAATAGGGGATACCACTGGTCTTGCTGAAAAGATACAAAGTTTCTTCATGCAAGAAGTTATATCAGAAACACACTCTGTTTTAAAGGCTGTTGTGCATGAGGTATGGCAGTGTGTTTTTCTTGCCTATCTTATCTTTGATATAATCTGGATTTTGTATTTGTTTTAAATGGCATAATTAACACTATATTTTCCCTACTTGGTAAGTGAATTAAATTGAAGTGGGGAGCTGTAGTTCACTGTATAGGAACACTTATTTCTTTTTTATTACCTTCTGGACATTTTTTATTATAGTAACACTGTACCATTACCTTTTCCATGTCATATAAACATCGCTGAAGCTTAATCATTTCATTATTAGTTCACTCATTGGTTCTTTTGAGGATTGACTGTATTTTTATTTATTTTTGGATAAGAAATAAGGATTAACCAGACATAATCCCTCAGAATGGATAACTGTAAGATAAGTTGATAGACACTGGTATCTTTAGTAACAGAAAAGTGAAAGAAATTCAAGAAGAAATGCCCCTAACACAGAGTCCAATTGATTCTGTTAGGGTTCTAGGAAGTTTTATTGAAATTGAGAGAGAAGTTACAAGAAGAATGAAGGATCCCTCGATCCTACTCCACTGATTCCACAATCAGTTGGTCAATACTCAAAACTAACTTTCCCTCCTAACCACTTTTCTATTTATAGAAATGCCCCTCCCCCCTTAACTGACTTAACTACCCAATGGTAGGAAGAGGAAAGTTTGTTATTCTAACCAAACTTTCCTCTTTCCTCTTTTATATACATTGGTAATCCTTGGCCTGGTATGAGTCTTATCATAAGTGCTTATAGTAGTTGATTTTTAAGGCACCAGAATAATAATACCAGCCATAGCAATGGATATTAATTTTTGTTTGCTTGATTTAAAAGGGGGGGGGGGGGTAATGTCTTTCTCTTTCAACCCAAACTTAAAGGCTAGATGTACTTATTATGTCGATCTCTTTGCAGGATAAGGACGGGCTTTCACAAAACAGTAGGTACTTTTTTCTCCTGCAAACATATTTAGTGCCCTTTTAATTACTAACTTGAGTATTTTTACATTAGACTGCCTTTATAGTTGCTATTCCAATTCCAGGCTCACTTACAGCGACCTATGCCATAAAATACCCGATTCTAAGTTTAGGCAATGCTTATTAAGAACATTGGCTGTTATATTTGACCTTATGTGCTCATACCATGGAATTATGGATTTTCAGCTAGAGAGAAAGGTAAGTTTCTGGTTCCTCCTTTGTAAAAAATATTTTTGCTCCTTTGTTATACATTCCCCCCCCCCTCTGCTTTGTGAAATCAAATATTAATGTGAACTAGATTTAAGTACTTAAGTTAATTTTGGCATTTATGGTTTTTTTAAATAAACTTCTTTGCAATGATTAGAGATAAAATCAGTCTTGAGCTTCCACCTAAAAGCTTAATCTCTAGTTTTATGAACCCTTCAGATCCAAAGATCTCATTCATGATTCATCATTGTAATTGGAGAAAACCTGGATATGATTTTGATGACTTGAGCAAAGCTCTATCCAGTGATAGAGCACAAACAATCAGTATTTTCATATGTATACAATTTTGAAACTGGGAAGAAAGCTATTCTTGTTGAATATATTCAGGATTACAGGGTATACGATATACTCTGTTTGTTTGATATGATTATGCTGTTCAGTCTAACAGATTGCCAATTTAATCTTAGGACTCAGCAGCACAAACTACGGATAAGTGCAATGAAGTCATTTCCTGTAGTACAGGTCAGGAAGTTGATTCAGATGTAAGAGCCTGCAACAATTCTATGACCACTGCTGGAGATGTAATACATGACTTATCTTCTAGGGAGGAGTCTACAACAGTCAGCCCACTGACTGAAACTACAGGTTCATCACACAGTGATTCTCATAATCCAGTTAATGTGACTAGAAAGGAGGACAGTCCAGCATCAAGCATTGAATCCCCATGGTACCATCTTCGCAAAGAAGCTACAACATTTGTTTCCCAAACCCTTCAAAGAGGACGCAGGAATCTGTGGCATCTCAGTGCAAGTCGTGTGTCAGTATTGCTTTCTTCTGCTGCAGCTTGTTCTGTAAGCATTCATCAATTCTTGAAAAATTATGAAGATCTCAATGCCTTCATTTTGGCTGGGGAAGCATTTTGTGGATTTGAAGCAGTTGAATTCAGGCAGAAGTTGAAGGTTGTTTGTGAAAACTATTTCATAGCTTTTCATCGACAAAATGTGCATGTAAGTGATCTTAAGGCCTCTCATAATTTGTGGTTGTTTGAGCCACATAATGTTGATTGTGAATTCATGGTTTCTCATGCAGTGACTTTGAGCCTTCTATGACATATAGTGTACAAATACAATGTCATAAGTTGCCTCATATTTATGCATGGTGTTTTTAAGCTGATGGTGCGTCAACTATCAATAAGATTATGTTAACTTATAAACCATTAAATCTAATAAATGTTTTATAAATTTTAAATTTATTTACTGCTGTTCTTTCTATGAGCATATTGAGATGTTCCACCACATTATTGTTTGTGGCTCAATATTCTTATTCTAATGAAATTTTTCCTAATATAAAATAGTCAAAATTATGTATATTTTTGGTCCTTCTGGATCCAGAAATGTCAAAATAACATTAGTTCGGCGATGTAACATGTCAGCTGTTATTTATGGCACTGTTTATTTTCTGTGGTCACGCAGAACCAAAAGGTTCAGAGTCCTGGATACTGCTTTGCTAAAACTGGAAAATTGAGAAATTTTCTTCAATTTGATGAAACTATTGCAAAATGCAGAGAACAAATAATTCATCACGCCATCACCTCAGAATGAAATTAAGTAATTATACCTTTTTACCCCCTTTAGGGAACTCCAAATTTGTGATGCTGAATAGTTAGCTAAATAATTGCTAACTTCTTGTTTGGGCTTGTTGGTATGCCATGTTCCTCACCTGAACAATGTCCATAATCCATAATCATGTATACTTTATTAAATTTGTTTTGTTGCTTTCTCTTTTTAGGCACTAAAAATGGTATTGGAGAAAGAGACTTGGTTAACGTTGCCTCCAGATACAGTGCAAATTGTCAGTTTTGTTGGACTTATTGGTGATGGAGCTCCCTTGATTTCTTTATCTAGTGGTAAATCAGTTAATGTTAGTGCAATCCATTCCATTAAATCAATGGACATGGTCCACACCAGTCCTGGGAGGAGTGGGTTCTCTCATTGGATTAAAAGTGGAAACCCTTTTCTGCAAAAAGCAACAATCTCCAAAGAAGGTCATGGTTACTCCCAACCTAATGGATCGATTTATGGTGAATTTAATGGAGGTTCAAGCAACAACTTTCATGGCGATAAAGTATCACCTAGAAAGAATGATTCCGACCACATGAATGGTGCCAATTCTGTTTCAGAAGATGAAAATGAGGATCTTCTTGCAGATTTTATTGATGAAGATAGTCAACTGCCAAGTCGAATATCTAAACCCAGTCATTCAAGAAGTAACTCTTCACGTGGTGACGACGAAGAAAGTACAATACAAACTGGGTCTTCACTATGCCTTTTAAGGTGAATTGCTTCACATTTTGTTTAGTAAAATCAATTATTGTCCTCCACACAATTTTATTTTTGAATGGACTTAATGGGATATTGTCATAAACATGGTTAGGTCTATGGATAAATATGCAAGGCTTATGCAGAAACTAGAAGTAGTAAATGTTGAGTTCTTTAAGGTAGGCTCTTTCTTCCCTTGAAACGTTTGCTCTATTTTACCTTATGCCCCCTTCCCACTCCCTCTGTTCACAGCTTACAGATACAAGCTTGATGGTACTTTAACTTTTCCTCTGAATTTTTTTTCCTGATTCAGTGTATTGGTGCAGGGAATATGCCAGTTGTTTGAAATTTTTTTCCACCACATATATGAAACATTTTGTCAACAAAAGACTAGTTCAAGTGCAAAAAACTCAACCAACTCTCTTAATTGTAAGTGCCATAGTGTTTTACATACTCATGCATTGGTAGACAAATCCGGTTTTCAGTGGATCATTAATTAGTGAATGAATTCAATTGTGACATGCAGATCGGCTGAGAACAGCCTTATCTAGAATAAACCAAGATTGTGAAGAATGGATTAAGCCACAATCATCTTCACCCATGTCTTTTGGTTCATCATTTGTAAATGCCGATTTAACACCTGCAAGCCCTCCCAGCACGAATTTTGCTCACTCTTTTGGTCTCAAGGTACCATCTGAATTTATTTCTGGTAAAAAAAGGTTCTCACATGACTAAAATTTGATGCCCTCATTGCCCTGTACTGTAAATTTCTTTTACCGCTTATCAGCTGCTTGAAATTGTAGGTTATTTTTCATTCCGTGATAATTTAGAATTTTTTCAGAAATTTGACACAAAAAATACCATGGTAGGAAAAAATGATGCAAGATAAAACATTTTACGTTCCCCCTCCCCTTCTCTCGTATTAATATAGCTTATTGGAGTCTATGATGACTTTTAAACTCTAATATTTTCTTGATTTGCGTATTTTAGGTTTGGAATCAAGGATGAAGCTGTTTAGTGTATGCATGTGTCTATAATTTCATTATTATTTTTCAGGAAAGATGTGTGGCTGTTGACACTATGTCTCTTGTTGCTCGAATACTGAATAGATCCAAAGCTCATATCCAATCAATGCTTTTGCTAAGTAATTCAACTGTACTTGAAGATTTCTATTCTCATATGGTATGTGGAACTTAATATTTAAGTTACAGTGGTTAAGTACTTGTGATAGTTGATATTGACAGATCTTTTAAGTTGACTTTTTCTTACTATTCAATAAAAATTTACTTGTATAATGATGTCATGGAATAGAAAATTGATTGTCAAAGGTTCGAAGTGTTATGGATTAGATAAAGTTAAAGTCCAGCTGATATTGAACTTTGTCTAGTAAGGAAGATTTGTAAGGAAGGTATAGAAAATGGACCAATGTTATGTACCTAAACCAGGGGCTAGTCCACATCCATTTCCTGTCCTTGCAGTTCTTCTTTACCAAAAATGACGTCTGAAAAGAACTGTCACAAAAAAAATGATATTTTGGTGTGGCCGACATATTATGCTTACATGTGGAGTAACAATGCATTTATGAGTTGCTATAAGGTTACAAGTTTAAGGAACTATGTATCATTGCATAGGAAGGAGAGAGAGGGCAGCGTTAAATAAAACCTTTTTTGTCTTATGAGGTTTCCCCACACATTTGAGTGAAGACTAATCCTGACTTGGGTTACTGAGCTGCCTCTCCTCACAAGTGCTTGAACCACTGACATTGAAAATGCCCCTCGATTGTCGATAGCTGAGCTCACGCTTGCTTACCACTTGACCCACCCGTTGTGGGTCATTAGGACCCTTTTACTGAAGTCTTTTTTGCACACTTGTACATATGCAGTCAAGATGTCAACTTCCAATAGATGATCATGTTTGCGTAGGATAGTTAAGTTTTCTTATCTGATTGTTAATTCTAGTTGATTCAATTCTATAACATTTTTATTATAAAGAAGCTAAGTATGGATAACAACAATATTTAACATAAGGATTTCTGTAGGTGGATGCTGTACCAGATCTTATAGAGCATGTTAACCGGACAACTGCGAGACTACTGTTGCACATTAATGGGTAAGAAAAAAGTATATAGAGCTAGAAGTCTACAAGGTTCTTTGAAAATATTGCTAATAAATATGATTCTATATTGTTAAATTGACATCTTCCAATTGGATCCTTTTGCTTTTGACGAAAATCATTTGAAAGGGGAAACTCCATTATGCGAAAACAAACCTGATATTTAAGGACCATTTTCTATTTTTCACGAGCCAATTCTCCTAAAAGATCAATCTTATAGATGATGATACATGGATGACATTATATCTCCAACATCCCCTCATGCAAAAACCCACTGATATTGGTGCATGAATAATGTACAGGCTCATATGATGTAAACAACTGGTTTTTTAAAGATATTCCTTCTAAATATGTTGAGGGATTGAGTAGTTTTGCTACACCAGTGTCTTTTGTTCCATATTGTTTACTATATTTCTTTTGTTATAATGCCAATTTCTTATCCTCCTTTCCCATTGTATTCTTGTCTCTTAACGAAATTTCTCTATTAGAGTATTATAATATTTCAGTTAATTTGTTGTAACTGTTTGTGTATGCCAAAGCTGTGAGCTGGCACTTTAAGCATTTAGTTTCAGCTACTATATAAGTAGCATGTTTCTCTCTTGTTAGTTCAAGTTTTTCAATAACAAAGTCTTAAGTTTCAGTTACTCTCTCTCTCTAATCTTCTCTTTTCTTTAGCATTTTGTTTTTCTTTTCTTACATGGTATCACGCCATGGCTGCCACCACAAACACTGGGACCTGTCCTTCCTCTCCTCCGTTCTCTCCCTCCGCTGCGTTGCCGATTCAGGCGGTTTCTTCACCCCTTGTTCTTCCGATTCCTTCGATGAAACTAACAGAGAAAAACTATCTGGTTTGGAGGCATTTCATGCTTGCAACCCTAACATCAAATTGCGCAAATCGATTTGTGTTAGGTACTGAAATTCTGCATCGTTTTCTAAATGACGATGATCATCTCATCAACAGAGTGAATCATGCCTATCTTCGTTGGGAAGAAGTTGATCAAACTGTTTTTTCATGGATTTTGAACTCACTTTCTGAGAGTTTGTAACCTCGTGTGGTAGGTTGTATACATTCGTGACAGCTGTGGGAGGAGCTTGACTCCTATTGCAATTCTCAAACCAAGGCTCGAAGCAGACAATTACGCTCTCAACTTTGCTCTATCTCGCAAGGTTTGTGTTCTATTTCTGAGTATTTCACTAAGATCAAAGGATTAGTTGATGCATTGATCTTCATTGGAACACCTATTTGTAGTTCTGAACACATTGACTATGTCCTTGACGGTCTAAATGAAGAATATCAGCCAGTCATCACCT
This sequence comes from Lupinus angustifolius, assembly GCF_001865875.1. Classification (NCBI taxonomy): domain Eukaryota; kingdom Viridiplantae; phylum Streptophyta; class Magnoliopsida; order Fabales; family Fabaceae; genus Lupinus; species Lupinus angustifolius. The sequence continues at coordinate 2,864,093 of NC_032021.1, read as the reverse complement.
CCATTGAGAGTCAAGTTGATCCTTCATCGATTCACAATCTTGAGTCCTTTCTATTGACCTATGAATCAAGACTAGAGAAGAATAAGCATAAAGCTCTATCTGATGCTTTATCGGTGAATCTTGCTTCAGAATCATCACCGATTTCATCCAAACCAGTAACCTCTCAAGCTCGACCTTCACCAATGGCTCCTTCGTCATATTACTCTCGTAGGTCTGATTTTCAAGCTCCTCCTTCATTTGCTGGTTTTGGTAATTCTGGCAACTATCGAGGAGGAAATCGTGGTCGTCGTGGTGGTTTTAATGGTCGCCACCATGGTGGAAGAACTTTTGGCCGTTCTCCGTCGTTATTTTGCATCTATTGTAATCGGAGTGGCCATGACGTCAGCACTTGCTATTATGCGCCTCTGAACTTTGGAGGGCCTCTAACATACGCTGGCCAGCTCATGCATTCAGTGCCATCTAGCTATGTGCCACGTCAGCCACCTCACTCACACTGCAATTCCAACTTTGGGCCTTCACGTTATCCGGCCCATTTTTATCCAGAATATCCTATGGATTTTAATACAGGACACCCTGGACACTTTTCTGCTCATCCAACTGGGGACTCTCTTCTTGGGCCTGACCCAAACTCTGGACACAAATACACTCATCAACCGTATGCTATGACTGCTCAAGCTGCAAATTGTGAAGCTCCTCCTCCTCGAGACTCAAGACGTATAACTTGGTATCCAGACTCTGGAGCCACAAATCATTTAACTACTTATGCTTCCTTGGTGCATGAACCGATTGAGTCATTTGGTCATGATCAGATTTACATGGGTAATGGCACTGGAATTCCAATCAAATCTGTTGGGAACTCCTCCTTTCCCTCTAACCTCAATTCTAATATTACTCTTTCTCTACATAATCTTCTTTTGGTTCCTTCCATTACAAAGAATCTATTAAGTGTTTCACAGTTTGCTAGAGAAAATTTATGTTACTTTGAATTTCACTCTAATGCTTGTTTTGTGAAATCACAAGATACTAACGAAATTTTGCTTCATGGTTCTCTCACCAAGGAAGGACTCTATGCCTTTCATGGTCTTGTTCCAAGCTTAGAGTCTCATTGTTCTCCTTCTACCTTTACTCACACTGTTGGGCACGCTGGTTTGCGTATCTCTACACTCTGCAATAGTCCAATTGTAATAAATCTAGTTTAGGACAATGTAATTCAACTAGTACAATTTCTACTTTTTCCTTGTGGCATTCTCGATGAGGTCATCCTCATGAGGCAATTGTAAAAAATGTTTTGACATAGTGTAAGATTCCTCATGTAAATAAAACATTACTTGATTTTTGTTCTTCCTGTTGTATGGGCAAGGCTCATAAACTTCATGCTCCTAGTTCCACTACAGTTTATAATTCTCCTTTTGCTTTAGTCTATGTGGACTTATGGGACCCTGCACCTGTTTACTCGGTTTCAGGGTTCCGTTATTACCTATCTATTGTTGATGCCTTTAGCAAACACACATGGATTTTCCTGTTGAAACTGAAATCTGAAACATTAACTGTGTTATAGTATTTTCTCAAGTATGTTCATAGTCAGTTTAATCACTCTATCAAAGCTGTTCATAGTGATTTTGGAGGAGAATTTAGACCTTTTAGTGCCTACTTAAAATCTCTAGGAATTGTGCATAGGCTATTCTGCCCTCACACACATCATCAGCAGGGTACTGTGGAATGCAAACATAGGCATATAGTTGAAACTGGTCTCACATTATTGAGTCATGCTCACCTGCCTATGTCATTTTGGGATCATGCCTTTGTTACATTAGTTTTTCTCATCAACAGACTTCCTTCCAATACCCTCAAACTCAAGTCCCCTCATCAAATTCTGTTTGGTCATCTACCTGATTATACTTTTCTAAAAGTTTTTGGATGTGCTTGTTATCCTTTGCTTAGGCCTTTCAACAAACATAAACTCAGTTCTAGAAGCTCATAGTGCATCTTTCTTGGGTACTCCCTAAGTCATAAGGGTTACAAGTGTCTTTCTCAAGATGGCAAAATCTTTATTTCAAAAGATGTTCTCTTCAATGAACATGCTTTTCCCTGTTCTCTAGACCAGTTACCACTCCTCTCATTGATTCTTCTATGTCTGCATCATTTCATCCTACTTCTTGTCCTGATGCATCTATTCCCAGTCCTTCTTCTCCTTGTGTTCATCCTTTGTCCTCTGTCCCTCCTTCCATGTCATCTCCTTCTTCCCCTGTTTTTGACAATCTGTCAACCCCTTCTCCTGATTTGTCTATCCCTCTATCCCCTGTTCCTATTCCTTCGGGTTCTGAATATTCTCCCTCTACTCCTTCAACCAGGGATTCAACTTCTCCTACCGTGGTTCCTCCTTCTTCTCATCCAATGTAGACTAGGTCAAAGTCTGGCATTTTTCAAGACATTGTTCCCAGGGTTCATTTAACCAGCTGTGAACCTGTCAGTGCCAAGGCTGCCCTTGCTGAACCAGTATGGCAGCAAGCCATGTAGGTGGAATATGATGCTCTCATGGCTCTAGGAACCTGGACCTTGGTTCCCCTTCCGTCTCATAAACAAGCCATTGGTTGTAAATGGGTGTTTAGAATTAAAGAGAATCCTGATGGCACTGTCAACAAGTACAAAGCTAGACTTGTTGCTAAAGGTTTTCATCAAAAACATGGAGTAGACTACAATGAACTTTTTCACCTGTGGTAAAACCAGTTACCATAAGAGTTTTACTAACTCTAGTTGTCTCTCATCATTGGATGATAGAACAACTAGACATCAACAATGCATTCCTCAATGGAATCCTGAATGAAGAAGTGTATATGACTCAACTAATTGGTTTTCAACAAGGAGACAAGACTCTAGTCTGCAAGTTGCATAAGGTCATCTATGGTTTAAAACAAGCACCAAGACAATGGTTTGAAAGATTGAAGGGTTCTCTTCTCAAACTTGGTTTTCAAATAAGCAAGTGTGGTAACTCTCTGTTTATCCATATCTCGAACACTCATCAACTCTACATCTTAGTCTTTGTGGATGATATAATAGTAACTAGTTCTTCTCCTTCTCTTGTCAAACAAGTGATTAAGGATCTTAGTTGCACATTTGCTCTAAAACAGTTGGGGCCCTTATACTATTTCTTGGGTATTGAAGTCAAACATCAGAAAAATGGATCTCTTTTCTTGTCTCAGTCCAAGTATATTAGAACCTTCTTGACAAGGCAAATCTGTCCACTTCTAAAGCTAGCATAACTCGTATGGCTACCAATTGCAAACCCACAAAGCATGGTTCAGATGACTTTGAGGATCCTACCTTCTATAGGTCAATTGTAGGAATATTACAATATGTCACTGTTACTAGACATTACATATTCTGTCAATAAGGTCTGTCAGTTCCTAGCTAAACCTCTGAATTCTCATTGGACTGTTGTTAAGAGAATTCTTAGGTATCTTCAAGGAACCAAACACTTAGGCCTAACTATCACTTCTGCTAATATTAATTCTGATCTTCCTCTTATTGCCTACTGTGATGCTAATTGGGCCTCTGATATAGATGACAAAAAATCAACTTCTGGTGCTTGTCTTTATCTTGGTCCAAATTTAGTCACCTGGTGGCCAAAAAAGCAGCAAACTATATTCAGATCCAGCACAGAAGCAGAATACAGAAGTTTGGCCTTCGCATCTTAGTATTTAGTGTGGCTTGAATCCCTTCTCAAAGAGCTCCATTTCACTTATCAAACTCCAACAATTTTCTATGACAATTTAAGCACCATTGCTATGTCACATAATCCAGTTTTACATAATAGGACTAAACATATAGAACTGGATCTTTATTTTGTTCGAGACAAAATTCAGAATAAAACTCTTACAGTGAAGCATGTACCATCAGAGTTTCAAACGGCAGATATCCTCACAAAACCTCTCTCAAACAATCAGTTTGTTATTCTGAGAAATCAACTACAAGTGCTTGAAATCAATTCAGCTACCTAATTGTTCTGGAAGCTCTCACAATAGCTCCCTCCAATTCAGGGGGGTATATTAGAGTATTATAATATTTGAGTTAATTTGTTGTAACTGTTTCTGTATGCCAAAGCTGTGAGCTGACACTTTAAGCATTTAGTTTCAGCTACTATATAAGTAGCACGTTTCTCTCTTGTTAGTTCTAGTTTTTCATTAACAAAGTCTTAAGTTTCAGTCACTCTCTCTCTCTAATCTTCTCTCTTCTTTAGCATTCTGTTTTTCTTTTCTTACATTCTCTAGTAAAAATGGAGAAAACATGCCATTGAGAGGAGTGAGGAGATGTATTTGGTAAAAGGGTGATGTAATTAGTGTTAATGAAGGGAATGGACCCACTTCTTGGGTGTTGTGGCAGAAAAGCCAATAATTAAAAAGGGATAGGTTATGAATAAAGAGGAGTCACTTGAACTTTCAAAACACTGATTCAAAGTTCATACTAGAAGATATTCTGTTTGGTGTAGAAAATAGAATATATCTAGATGTGTTAACTAAGATTTTATCTAAAGGAGTTTTTTTTTTTTAAATTGCTTTGCAGAAAATTATTTCGTAATATTTTTTAAAGGGCACAAACTTTGTTACCAAATACAATGAATGGATTCTATCTGTGTCAAAAGTAGTTTACAACAATTAGAGATTAGTTGTCATTCTTGATGTTTGTACTTATTTGGAAGTCTAAGTTTATACTTTGACCCCGACCGACACTATTGGTATTGGGTTACAAGTTGTAGAAAAAATTTAACATATTTTTGCTTGTTTTCCAATAGCCATGGCCCATGGTAACTTGTTCAAACTATAAATTTTGGTTTTTAAATTTTGTCAACTTCATACAGGTATGTCGAACGTATTGCCAATACTAAATGGGAAGTAAAAGAGCTTGGGATGGAGCATAATGGGTTTGTATTTTTGGATCATATTTATATATGAATGTCAAGCCATTTTCCCTCTTTGTATTACTTATATTTTTGGATCACATTATAGTCTTGGTAGTTGCAAACTTTATGTCAATGCTAAACAACTTATGCCATGTAGTTGTCAAATTTTATTTGTGCTACTAGGATCTTCTATTACTGAATGTTGGGACTCAGGAAAATGTTGATTCAGAAACTCCTAGTGAAAATATTTCCAATTTGGGAACACTAATTACTTCATGGTTTTAATGCCAAAACTTGTATTCTTATTCATGTGTAGTCTTTGAGGCAGAATGTTTTTATCTCATCAAACCATCTTTGATATTTGAGTAATCCCCACCCCTTGTTTTCAAAAGTTTATCTTGAAAATAAGCTGCAATTCTGACTTAAATTGTTGTATTGATAGCTATGTTGATTTGTTGCTGGGAGAATTTAAGCACTATAAAACTCACCTTGCTCATGGAGGAATTCGCAAAGAGGTATTGCTATTTTTCATTATTATGGATCATACCCATCAACTGTGTATATAACCTATTACACAAACTACATACTCGTGTTTAAAAATATTGCTTTAAAACTATTGAAAAGGAAAACTGTAAAAAGTTAATTCCTAGTGGTCTTGATATTTCCTTTGATTCATGGATTCATCTTCTGCATGTGTAGGCTCAAGATCTATTATCAGCCTATGGGCTTGAAATTGTGGCAGAAACTCTTGTGGAAGGACTTTCAAGAGTGAAGAGATGTAGTGATGAAGGACGAGCTCTAATGTCATTGGATCTGCAGGTTACTCTTGAGCTATGGTCATAAATATTAGCATGCTTTCAATATGTTCGTTTTGGAGTTTATATGATAGATTACCAATAATTATGGCCCAATTTAATTTAATCTTAATACACTGATAATTTTTGTGATTAAGTCCTTTTCAAAATTTACCAGTGTCTGAAATTGCTTTTCTTTAGTTTGAAGGCTGTATTTTATTTTCATATCTTAAAAGTGTTGAATTTGTTATAAAACAAATTACAAATGAATTCTTATGTAATACTGACAATGATCAATATACTGATCAACCAATTCTGCTCCCCCAGTATTTTTTTAATGATTATTATATTTTGGGTTTGAATTCCTGTCTTTGAACCATCCAGGTTTTGATCAACGGGCTACGACATTTTGTGTCATTGAATGTGAAGCCCAAGCTACAAATAGTTGAAACTTTTATTAAGGTAAGGAACATAGAATCAAGATGTAAACACATTTGACTATATTGTTCGCAAACAAACACAGATGAATTTTCGTCAAATGGTAGAATTAGTAGGGTGTTGCTGCTTCACCTATCCTATAAACTGGGATCTCACATGTTTGAAACTTTCATTGGATGCAATCACCATTTTATTACTTATGCTTATGGACATCTGTACTTTGGACTTTTAAACCAGGCTTACTACCTTCCTGAGACGGAATATGTGCATTGGGCACGTGCACACAAGGTAATTGCCATTTTTTAAAGCATTTGGCACATAATCTGATTGCTTAGGTTTTAACAAAGCATCACATCCCTTGCAGGAATACAGTAAAAGCCAGATTGTTGGACTGGTCAACCTTGTAGCTACCATGAAAGGGTGGAAGAGGAAAACCAGGTTGGAAGTACTGGAAAAGATTGAATGAGTTGCTGTCTTATATTGCGTATGAGGTCAGACATGTAGAATCTTCTAGCTCTTTGTAAAGGTAGTGTATATTGCATCATATTTTATCCCTATTACGGAGTATTTTCCAAATTTGTGCTTCCTCTAGTGTCCCATAGATAGTCCTTTGGAAATAAGCTGCACTTGTACAATAATGCCATTTACACAAAGAATCTCACAAAACTCATTGTCATGATCTCTCTGTATTCTTTTCTTCATTTATCAATATCAAGAGTGCACAATTGCTTATGCGTGTACTTATGTTCAATGCACTTACACATTATGTGCAACTAACATTACTCGTCATTGTAATATTGGATCTCATGATATTTCTTGTTTATGTTAGTATTATAAAACTCCTATTCATTAGCAGATGGTGGAATAATTTTTCATCAAGGAAACATAAGCCTATTTGTTTGTTGAATAATGCTTGTTGCACATATCTTGGCCTCACATCACCATGAAGTTGCTAAATTATGTGTGTAAGAAAAGGAACCAACTGATAGTAGAAACTATACAAATGTGATTTGATGTGTGTATCTGGGTAGCATTATCTCGTTTATCCCCCCTTTCTTTAACTGGACTTTATCTATAACAATCTCCTTCGAATTGTTTGTTTATGTGGGATTCATCCCTTTTTTACACACGAGAAGGGAGGGAGCAATTATTTATAATCGAATCAAATTGATTACTGTCAGATTGAAAGAAATGAGCATAAAGGAGCCCTAGTTTATTGACTAATTTGATTTGATGTTGTTTTGCATGATTGAGAAGCTAAACTGATGGCATCATTGAGTGGCATAACCATACACGCTCTTTTATGTTGGAGCTCTTGGGATTTGAAACATGATGCATCAATTTTATTATATGCTAAACCTTTCAAGAGAATGGAGGTGGCAAGAATAAAACTGTAGACCACTTGGTCATTAAAAGTAAAGGCATGGTATCATGTTAAGGTAAATCGTCTGAATTGTTAAGGTTAACAATTCATCCAAATAAAAACACATCTCACATAATTGGGTTGCATGTCTTAACATCAATTCTAATGAAATATAATAGTAGTGAGAATGCTGTCAGAATGGCCTTAATCATGTCCACTGCATAGGAAAACGATAGTCATTTTGACTCTCTTTGCTAGCAACTCGTAAACCTGAGAGAACAGTGCATATCCTAGCACTAGTCAACCATCACCGTAAACTCGAAAATAATACAGATTAGCCCAGCTTTATGTTGATCGATAAGTATATACCGAGTCACAATCCAATATAAATTATAGATATCCTGGATATGATTATTAATACAAGTTAACTTCGTTGAGCATAATATAAATTATAGTAACTTGATTGCTGCTTGAGCTAATCTCGGTGTTTGATGTTGTATTGTTACACTGTGTAACCATTATAAGTTCCAAAAGTTTGGAAGTTCATATACCTTAATCTATTTCTAGACTGCATGATCTTTTATCTTCTATTGTGTCTTAGAAATATATATTCTGTCAGTAGGTCTGACTTATAGTTTTGTTGCATGGACAATAAGATTTGTAGCTTGGAAAATTTATTGACTACACAATAACTTGTTCATGGGACAAATTATGGAGGTATTGCTCATAGTCACGATTACGAATGTTATAATCATTATATAAGTACCATCAATGGATATTGTAATTTCTAAACTATGAAGTAAGACCAGATTTGTTTGGTTCATTGTAGTTGATTAGGTTGTAATTTTAATACTATGGTCGAACTAGAATTTAATTTTGTGATTAACCATCTAGGTTTATAAAAGCAAATGTCCGAATTGCTCTTTAAATCCGAAGCTTGAAGCATATTTTGCACATTTTTGCCGGTTGTACCAAATAATTTGGCGTATGGTAATCGAATTTTAAAAACAACGTTGTTGTTAAAGAACAAAATATCGAATCTTATCGATGGGCTTTGTCAGATGATAAGTAAGTTTGCAGCCTTTTCTTTTTCATGTTTTGATCAATGGAATGCAACATTCTGTGTCTATGAATGTAAATCCCAACCTTCAAACGGTTAAATCCTTCATTAAGATATATACGGATATATAAGATGTAACACATTTTTTCAAACAAAAATGAAAGAAATACGACTCTTTCTTCACATACTAATACAACGATAATTTTGTGGTTGTTATGGTAATACAGTGGACTAGGATAACTGAGGTGGTTATCATTATACAGTTATGATAATTATGAGTTTATTATCATAAATCGGCAGCATAAGATAATTACGAGATTATTATTAAGTTTAAGGGACTTGGCTCTCCTCATTCGACCTTAGTTGTAGAAACAGTGAAATAGAAATAGCCAAACTATGAAGGAACAAAGCTCACATGATTATTAAAAATATTACATTGTAAAAAGAAAACAGTAAACAATGAACAAGTCATGTTCTAAACCAATGACAATGAAACAAAAACAAAAAAGAACTCTATTAGTAGACAATAGCATCTCTCTCGCTCTTCCTTTCATCACTTCATTGTTATTCTCTATTTCATTGCCTGACCGTTTACCTTTTTGTCATGTAAGCTTTTTATTTTACAAAGTTATAGTAATTTTCACTTCTGTGTTGCAGGTGAATGTGTGATTGCAGCCACCATATCTAATGTCACGCATGGCTGATCAGTGGGTACCTGCACCAAATAGCAAATAGAATAAAAATCAATGTACCCCAATTGAATATACTTATATGGTTTCCTTATTTGGCATTCATATTGTATCCCAAATTTAAATATAAATAAAAATAATGGAAGTCTTATAACTATAGCCATAATGTAAAAAATGAACTGCATAAATTCGGGTATCACACATTAGAATTAGTATCAGACAGCATGTAACTATGTTGAAATAAAATATCTGAAATATAGACAAGAATCTGATTTTGTTGAAGAGACAGTGTTATGGAAAAGGGATCTTATGATTGACCAACAGTCTAGTACTCTGACACTAGTGTTTCCACAAAAAGTACACCCTCTATACTTTTACACATTCCTTGGTTTTTTCTCCACTTCACAATTATTTTTTATATCTAAAATAATAAGAATAAGGAAATAATTGATAAAATTTATAACAAATATTGTCTTGAGTTTTGATTGCCAGAGTTAAATAAAATCAACTTAATATGACTACTAATTACCGCCCTTCATAAATGCCTCTGGCTTTAATATTTCTTACGTTATTTTCAGTACTGCCCCCCTCTGGGTCCAAAAAGTGATTTTTTTAAATTTTTAAATGATAAATATTAATTTCCAACTTCAATTTTTGTAAGGATTTCTCAACAACAAAAAACAAAGAAGCAAGAAATAAATAAGAGAATCGTTTAATTTGCTAGCTAGCACATACTGACATGCATTAAAACTCATCATGTCTTTAAACTGAAGGAAAAATTTGGGGAAACCAAAGTATTGTTTAAAGGTATAATAAATGCGGATTATTAGAAAACGAGATCCTAACATGATATTTATAAAGCACAAAGGAATCTAGTTTTCTCTAACTAAAAAATAAGCTACTTTTGATTTTCCTTCAAGTAAATTAGAGCATTTCAACATTTCCTAGTTTATTTGACCCAATCATAGCATTGACAAGTACCACAAATGTTTATCCTCTATCTCTTATGGTTTTATTTTATTTTATTTATCTTTATAGTTTGTAGAGATGGTAAGGATGAGCACATGGCAAGTGACACCATTACATCTACATTGAAAACATATAGATAAATGTTAGAGATGATGATTGATGTTGACTTACAAAATGGCCAGCTCCAAGGATCCAATAGAAGTCTAAGTTTTTGTATGACCTATAAAAGCCTTTGGTATGTTCCTCAGTTTCACAATAAAGGGGTGTTCTGTCTTTCCCCAAAAATGTTTTAAGTCCTTCCCACCTGCATAATGAAAATGATGGAGAAAATTATAAGAAACATTGACATTTGTTTTTACCTTTCTTGAAGGGGTGAATTAGGATTTAGATAGATGAATACTTGAGTTTCCTAATCCAAGCTTCGGCCCCCTTGGTTGCACAAATCAGATCAACCTATAATAATGAGACAGATTATGAATTTATGATGTTACCTTATAGTTAAAACAAAAAAAAATGAAAATGCTCATCTGATTAAACTCAAAGATACAACAAGATCTCAAATCAATTAAAGATAATCATATGGTAAACATGTCAAATAATTGGGCTGAGTTGTCTACATCAAGTCAAGATTGTCATAATTCCTATTCATATATGACATGTGGAAATAGAAATGTTTTTATCTAAATATTACATATTTTGAGAAAATAAAAAATGCACACAAACATGAGTTGATGTTGAAGAAACTATCCAAATAAAAGTTATGCAAAGTCTCTTACTTGTCCATTGTACACAGTAACATTGACTCCCTTAGCCAGAAGCTCATCAACCTGAAGATATTAAACCAAAAGATTTCAGATATTCAAATGTATAAAAATTGGCCCACTTAACTTGAAGAGCAAAGAGTTTAGTAGAAAATTTGTTTTTAATCTCAAATTGACTAATTAGGATATAATGATTGTAAATTTGATATACATTTAAATTGAAGTTTAAAACCAAAGTATATCTTACCTCATTAATTCTTGGCTTCATAAACTCACCTTCAAGAACATCAAAAACACGATCAGATTGCCCTCCCCATCTATTACCACAATGTAGCTAAGTGTCATTTCAATGGTTTTAATATTGTTGATATATCTTTCTATTTTAGTCAAAGAGTTAAGGCTTACGTGACATTCTTAGGGATGATCCTTAATTTCTTCTTTATGGGACCGTTTAATAAACTTGATAGATCACCATTACCACCAGGAGAAAACCTTAACCTCTTGGAAGAAAGATAATTCGAATACCGCTTTTTTGATATTTCTCTAAATAATCTTGTCTCCTTTGTTGATAAGGCTACTGAATCACTTCCAGAATCCAGCAAAAGATTGTAAAAGTTCTAGTGTTAACAAAAAATGAGAAATTATATAGTATAGTTAAAACTTTACTTTATATTACATAATGAGTAATGATATCAGACTTATTTAAGAGAGAAACACGATGTCCTACGTCACTGTCCTTTAATAAGAGAGAAATTATAAAGTATAGTTAAAACTTTACTGTAATGTTATTCGCACAAATTTATTATTATATGTTTACACTTATATCAAGTAGACTTTGGTGCATTGTGGATTATAAAAGACTTATTAATATAGAGAAATATGCTCGATGAAAATTGTAGTACCACATTGTTGCTTCTACTGCTAATCACTGTTTCAAGTTCACTCCATAAGTTGGTTGCATCAACAAATTTACCATTCTCGAGTTGTTGCTTGATCTTTAGAGCTATTCTGGTCTCCAAAATGGGTTTGTTAGATAACAGAGAAGAAAATATCTTATAGAATAATAGCTTTTTCTATAAATTTTATTTCATTTCGAGATGAAAAACAGATTAACTTGTTTGATTCTTGAAGTCCATTTTCATCAATTCGTGAGAGGTCTTTAAGCAGGGGACCCCATGATAACTGTAATGATGAATTGAATTTAAAAAATATTAATATTGTGATAGTTCAATTCAACAACATGCAAACAGAATAATTCAATTCCATACCACAAAATCTTCTGGTGAGATCCAACTATTTCCTAATGCCACACCTAAAATTTGCAGGAAAAAAAAACTCAATATCATACATTTCTTGGAATTCTTATGTTCTGAAATGATCCATCATTCAAGAAAGAAATTAAGAAATAAAGTGAGAATATATTTTCAGCCTGAAATCAGACACTAATATAAGGATTACCTCCAAGTATAAGCTTCAATCTCTTCTCTTGAATAGCTTTAAAGACAGATAATCCAAGAGTGACAGCAAATTTGCCTCCATAAGACTCTGCCACAATGAATAGAGGGCTCTTTTGAAGTCTCTCATCTCTGTTGAATATCTTAATTAACAATGTAGTCAAATCAGTGGCTGCTTCCTCATCTGTTTTCACAAAGAGGTCATCATTCTCCACAAAACTGTACCCAGTTCCAACTGGATTGTCCTATATTATAACATCAAAACCAATAGAGAGATGAGAATCACATTGTAAATACCAAGAAAAACAAAAGTTAAACTCTTTTTTCATTATGGTTACTTACCACAAACAGAAGATCTGCTTTTTTCAACCATGTGGAATTCCTAGGCTTCAAAAAGGTGTCTAAAGGACCAATCTCTTCAAAATTTCCAATCCCAACTCCTGAAGCACCCTGTCCAATGTATTTGAAATCTCATGAAATTTTTTAGAACATGGGGTTGTTCATAATTGTACATAATTCAGATCACAACCAAAGCTAATAATAACACACTTACAGGTCCTCCCTGCAACCAAAGAATAATTGGCCATGGCTTTGAGGGATTTTCCACTCTATAGGGACTTTTGTAAAGCCACCAGAACATATGGGCTTCTGTTAGAAAAAATAAAAACATAAGGTTATAAATAAGCTATGAGAACATTTTTTTATTTAATATGAAAATTATAGAATTTTAACATACTTGGTCTGACTTGTACATAACCCCATTCCTCTGATTCATCTTGAGACTTCATATATGTTGTCATTCCTCCATGAAATAGTAGTCCAAGGAATAGAAGAAGAAGAGTTACAGAATGAAAAAGCTTCTCCATTGGGAAGAAATAGAAAGGAAGCAATGACAAAGATTGAATGAAAGGGTATGTGACAATTTATATGCCCCCGATTTTCTGCTAAGCATATCTGATGCAGGATTCATTTGGAGTTGTCCCTGGTCTATTACCTTAATAGCAAAAAAAAAACTATCACCACCTTATCGTTTACCACATGTCACCTCCTCCTTCATTTTTTTTTTTTTTCTTTTTTTAAATGGTTTCATGGTAATCATACGATAACTTTCTATATGAAACTTTGAAGAGATATTTTGAATATAGTAAATGGAATATGTAGCAATTACACATTTAAATAGATTATAAAATGTTCTCAATTAATATCATTTAATCATTTTATGTGCCATCTTTCATTCCATGCATATCATTAAAATATTTTTGTGTAAAAGTTCTACTAAATGAAAACATGTAATGAAGACAATGTTACAAATTTAAAATATTATAATAAATTATTAGTAATTGTACATTGTTTCAACAAAAAAATATAATAACATTGATATATATTAGTTAGAGTTATATTATTTATTTTTTTCTTTACAATTCTCATAACTACGTCATTTTCCTATCTAATGACATATATATTTGTTAATTTTGATAATCCAATAGATGTCATAGTTCAAAGTATTTATCCAAATCCATAAGATCACTAAAAAATGAAAAGTTTTTATAAACAATGACAATACTTGAATCAACTATTGAAATTATTGATCAAATAAATGAGTATGTTTTAAGTTTAATTCCAAATAAAAATATTTATAATCCAATTCAATCAATTATTAAGTTGTTGATGGAAGTATTTTTAAACTTAATAATATTAGGTAATGAAAAAGAACACAACAATTCTGATTCTATTGATATGTGTAATACTAGTGAGGGTCAAACATTCAACATATTAACTCATCAATTTTTAAACTCATTTATAATTTTTGGTTTTTCATATCATAAAATTAAGTTATTCCGCACTATGATATTGTATATATTTAAACTTTGTCAAGTTGATCAGTGATGAATATTGATGGATATATCAATTTCAAAACAAGAAAATTTAAGTTTTTTCTTATACTTAGAGAGACAATCCACATGTAATATGTATGTTCTTAATCATGCGACAAAAAATACTACCCCATGCAAATGCATAAGTAACTCGCTAGTTTTCAAAATATAGAAAACCCTCTCTAAGTCCATTTTCTAGATGGCATTGGCCTTTGTATTTTATATTCGGATTTGAGAGTTGGTTATGCTGAAATGAAGATATTAGTCCCCTATCTGCCCTTATTAATTATTGAGAATGACAAAAAATTTTTTTTTTGTATAACAAGATAAAATGTTGCTCCTACATTTGTCATAGACAGTAGAGAATCAAAACTATATAATTTTTTAGTTGAAAAAGTGATTGTTGATTTAGTAATTTTTATGGGGAGCACAAACTGGGAAAAGAAGTCATCCTTAACGACTTTTCCTATGTTAAGATGATATCTTTTTAGATATTTATGTATTTTTTAATAAAAGTACTTGTCTCAATTTGATATTTATTATTTATTAGAAAAAAATAAATCTTATTACTATTGTTATTATCGTCATTTATTAATTTAATTAAATGAAAAGATTTTTATTTGTGATTACTTGGAATTAAATTTGATAAATAAAAGTATTGCAATAGGACAATTCAAAGATAATGTAAGGATACAAAGTGTTACGATCATCCTCCCTTTTTATTTAGTTCAAAAAAAAATTAATTAGTAAAGAATATGTAAGAAATTATAATATGGAAAATAATATATCAAGATAATATCTTTATTAATTTATCATTCTTTAGAATAAAATTAAAATTAAAATCTATTGGTATAGATAGGAGTGTTAACAATCAACATATGTTGGTTCAGTTGTATATGTTTGATTCCTCTTAAGCAAGGTCTCGGGTTCGAGTCTTGTGGATAAAAAATACATGATGAGAGCGTTAGCCTTACATACTTGTGGATGTTTCCGGCTTGAACAAGATTGCCTCCAGTGCTAGGATACCTGTGGAGAATCAAAAATAAAAATAGGGGTGTTAGTAGTTATGGTTTAAACCTTTGAACTCGTGGAACCAAATCAAACCAAACCACAAAATATGGTTCAGTTCGATTTCGCGGTTCCGTTATTTTTTTAAGGAATCATTTATGTTCAGTCTGGTTAATGGTTTTAGAAGCTTAGGAACTGTTGGAACCAAACTGAATCACATAATAAAGAAATAGATACTAGGGAATAATATGGTATTATTGTTTTAATTCTTCAATCAATTTTGTACCTTAAATTTTCAATTTTGTGTAAATTCTAGTGTTATACATGCTATTAAATTGTTGTTATGTTAGTGTTAGATAAGTTATTACTTACTAAATTGTTATATATATATATATATATATATATATGATATTTTCTCGGTGTCATGATGATTTGTAACAAATCTTTTAACTTGTGGTAGTGATTTGAAACTAGCATACCATAAATTGTAATATTATGTATGTTGCTAATTGTGAATTGTAATATTATATATGTTACTAATTAATATATATGATACTAAATAGTTATATATGTTACTAATTGAGAATTGTATTGTTATATATGTTACTAGTTGTGAATTGTACTATTGTTTATGTGGTCATTCACTTTTTTGTTCTTAAATTACATAATTGTTATATATATATATATATATTACTAACAACTAATTACGATTTTTAACTATTAATAATAATAGTAGTATTTTAATAATAGTAATGTTTTTATGAACAAACAATACTTCTTGTAGTACATTTTAAACTTTCAATTGATGCAAAAATAAATAAAAAATATGAAGACAATAAAACCGAACCTAACCAAACCATCCCTTAATAGTTCAATTTGATTCTTGTAATAAAAATTGTGATTCATTGAAATAAACCGAACCATATCTTTGTATTTGATTTCATCATTGAATTGCACCAAAAACCAAATTGAATAGAATTGATTGGTTTGTAGGAGTATGTATTTTTCTTAGTTTATATCTTTTCAGTTATTATAGTAATGGATATTAAATAATAAAAATATTCTTTCCATTATTTATAATAGTATGTATTAAATAAAAGTAAATACTATTAAGAAGATTTATTAATATTTATAACACTTGATTAATAAATGACTGCTTATATATTTCAACCTTCCATCTTATATATTTATTACTTAATTTCCATTTTAATATTACTTAACATTTAAATTTTATTCTTACATCTTTGTATTCGATATCATCACTAAATTATACCAAAAATCATACATAATAGAATTGATTGATTTGTAGGAGTATGTATTTTTCTTCTTTTATATCTTTTCAATTATGTATAGTAATGGATATTAAATAATAAAAATATCCTTTCCATTATTTATAATAGTATGTATTAAATAAAATTAAATACTATTACGATTATTTATTAATATTTATAACAGTTGATTAATAAATGATTTCTTATATATTTCAACCTTACATCTTTTATATTTATTACTTAATTTCCCTTTTAATATTACTTAACATTTAAATTTCATTCTTACATCTTATTCACAATATTTTTAAATTAAATATATTTTTATTATTATTTTTAAATTTTATATATTCTATTTTCTAAAAAATATTGTCTATATCTAACTTTTACGCATGTCAATATTATTTATAATTATAAATTTGTTGAATTAAACAATGGATTGTGTTTGTCAAAAATGCTAATGAGAATAATATAAATATACCGAATGGGAATCTACAAATATTTTATCCTTTTTAGTTAGAAATTACAACAACCGCAAGGAATAGTTTTAATAATCTTATATATGTAGGTAATTGTTGGTAAAAATTTATGACTTTGAGAATAATCTAAATTTTATCCTACAGGTTCACATATTCTTTTATACAATCTCAATTGGGTATTAAATAAGAATAAAATAAATGTCTCTAATCAAAAAAATATTATCCTTTCTTCCGCTAGCAATTCTAAGAATTATTAAATATATTTTAGTCTTTTGGCCTCGACTTGTATAAGCAGCAGAAGTATCATGTGCCATTCTACACAATGGTACCATTGCCTACAAATCAAAAAATACGAAATGGATAATAATAAATCATACTAGTGTGGGTCGTAACAAATAAAGAATAAAGTGATAGATTATTATGAAATCTGTTTTATCATTCTTTATTTATAAAAACATTATATAATTCTCTTAATTTAAAATTAAAATATATATACATTTTTTTCCTTCATCCCTCAAACCCTCCATAAAAAATGACCTAAATGATAAGGCATCATAAAAAAAATTGTAGGGCTGTTGTCACTATTATACAAGGACTTTGTAGCCACCATGAACTGCTGGAAGAGGCAGATCAGGTTGGAAGTACTGGAAAAGATTGAATGAGTGTCAGACATGTAGAATCTTCTAGTTCCTTGTATAGGTAGTGCATATTGCATCAAAATACTACCAACTAGTCAAATACTATCAGATGTAATAATATTAATTTAATATTTTATTGATATATATTTGTCAACATCCAATTATAGTAATGAGTTGAGTATAGATAAATGATATAGATGATCTTAATTCTTATATTTGATTCCTATTATGGAGTTTTCTTTTTTCCACAAATTTGTGCTTCCTCTAGTGTCCCATAGATAGAGTCCTTTGGAAATAAGCTGCACTTGTACAATAATGCCATTTACACAAAGAATCTCACAAAACTCAAGATACAACATACAAGATTAAGATAGATATTTTTATATATTTAACATCCCTACATGCTCTTTTATGTTGAAGCTCTTTAGACTTGAAACATTATGCATCAATTTTGTTATATGCTAAACTTTACTTTATTAAGAGAATAGAGGTGGCAAGAATAAAACTATAGACCACTTGGTCATTGAAAGTAAAGGCATATTATCATGAAAATATATTTATATATCAATACCTGGTAATGTATACAATACAAAATCTTAAATCACCTAATTTTTTTTAAAGTTTTTCCATCAACGTTAACAATACTTCCAAATTAATGGTCCTAGTTGTTGTATTTTTATGTACTCTAAAAGATCACCCATTGATATTTCTTGTATTGGGTTAGCACTCATTGTTCTGTTTTCTAATACACCATTGCTTATAAAAAAACAATACTTCCAAATGAAAACACCTTGTCACATAATTGAGTCGCATATCTTAAAGAACAAAGATTCATGTTTCTCTCTTTGTTTTTAATAACAAAAATATAAGTTTCTTGTAACCAAAAAGATAAATATATCATTAAAAGTTATATATTTTTTTGTTTTTAAAGTACTTGTTCTTCAATTAATGGAGATGAGACTCTATCTTAACATGGATTCATATGAAATACAATAGTAGTGAAAATGATGTCAAAAGGGCCTTAATCATGTTAATTGCAAAGGAAAGATGATAATCAATTTGACTTTTTTTTGCTCTTTCATTTGTTTGGTTGAATAGAAAAGAAAATGACAAAAATAATATTATTTTTTAAATATTCATTAAAACGAATATAAAATAAGAAATAGTAATTTTTATTAATTATTTACTAAAAAATATATATTTAAATATTATGATATATATTGTTTTATAGTTTGTTTTTAATTGTTTATCAATAATTATTATAAATTAAATAGAAAGAAAGGTAAATCTAGGAAATCAATTATTGGAGGATATTGTTGATATTTTTGTATAAAATTATTTTTTCCACTCTCACTTTCTTCTTACAAGCGGAGAGAAAAAACTTTGTGGGACCCAACAAACTTTTTTCCTCTCTTCTTTATAGAGAAACTTCCTATTTCTCTTTAACTTTTCTCTCTTCTCTAAATCTACCCTATCAAATAAAGAGTGAAGTTGAGGGAACAATGCATAGGACTAGTCAACCATAACCATAAACTCAAAAGTAATATATAGATTACCCCAACTGATAAGGATACCGAGTCACGTTCCAATATAAATTTTTGAAATCCTGGATACACCCAAAATCAACATCTATTTGCAATCTATTACTTATATAACAACAAAACTCATACCAACTTATTGTTTGTCATATGTCACATTCTCTTTCATTTTTTTCTCTTCTAAATGGTTTCATGGTAATCATATGTAATTTTCTATACTATATTTGCTCTTTCTTGATTATATTAATAATTTAAAAAATAGTTATTACATTTTTTATGATTACACCTTAAATTGCATTTGAATTGTTATTGTGGTTCATGACTTTCTCTTCCAACAATCTTTCTCTCCCAACAATCTTCTTTTTCTTTGGTTTCATTTCATTATTCATTATGTCTCTTCATTATAGTCATTTTTTTCTCTTCCAATCATACTCTTTAAAATGTATTTTTTATTTGT
Source organism: Lupinus angustifolius (assembly GCF_001865875.1). Taxonomy (NCBI): domain Eukaryota; kingdom Viridiplantae; phylum Streptophyta; class Magnoliopsida; order Fabales; family Fabaceae; genus Lupinus; species Lupinus angustifolius. The sequence continues at coordinate 2,844,406 of NC_032021.1, read as the reverse complement.
TTTGTAGATCTATTCTTATTTTGTAAATGTGATGTTTAAAATACATTTTTTTATTGATCTTTTTATTTATTTTGTATATCTATTCTTATTTTTATCATTGATTTTTTTGGTTATTTTTTCATTGATTTCCTTATTTCGTAGATGTGTTCTTCCAACATTTCTCTTCCTTAGTTTCTGATAAGCAAGGGTATCTTCCTCAAGGAAGACCAAACCTTCAAAATCTATGATATATACTTAATCTTCATTTAAATAAACATTGACTTACAATATTATATTTATTTTTGTTATTAATATATTTATCTCATCATATTATCTTACTTTTATTATTTTTTCTCTTTCTTTATAGTTTGGTTTTCCCTTAAAATATTTCTGCAGGTTAGTCTTCTCTTTATGCATCTCTTATTTTAGTTATACATTCTTTATTCAAAGAATCATCATTTTAATTTTTTTGTTTTCCATGTTTCAGAAACACATAGAATGTATCCTTTATGAAATAAGGTAAGAATCATATTTAGTTATTGATACCTTTGTTTTTTGTTTCATGGTTAGTTATTCACTCACTTGTGGATTTTGTATTTTATTTTACATGTTCGATGATTTTAAATATATATATATATATGTGTGTGTGTATTGTTTAACATACTCATTTTAGCTCAATATTTGTGCTTTTAGAAATTTCATTTAAACATCATTACCTTATTTTATTGTTTGATTATAAATTTGTATTACTTGGGCTGTCAACAACACAATATAATATATTTGTTCTTTGCTTTTGAATTTGTTGGCATTCCCATATATGAAGAATAATAATGTCTTTATTTTTATTTGACTTATATTTTATTTAAATTATTTATGGTTACCAAATTATAAGCATTCCTCATTATGAAGATAAATTTGCATGAATTTAACTAATGAATTTTAATTATGATAATCAATTGATTTGATTTATATTTTGTGTAAACTATTTATGATTTCCAAATTTTAAGCAATGCTCATTATGAATGTAAATTGGTCAAATTATAACGAATGATTCAAAACTCATGAAAAAATATAATAGTTGAAATTTTTTGTATCAATTACAGAAATAATATATAAATTTGCGGAACAACTAAATTAAAGAATATATAAAAAATCTTCATAACAATTGTGGAATATATAATATAATTAAGGAGTATATAATTTGCGAATCAGTTACAAAATGGAAAGAATCAATTAACAACATAAACCAAGAAACTATGGTATGGAAAATAATTTATAAATAAAATATCATATTTAAACAATAATTTCATTTATTATTTATTGCGTCAAAAACATTATTGTTAGAATTATTAATAAAATTGTTATTTTAGAATAAAAATAGAGAAAAAGAAGATTAGAATTACTTGCCAAATGTTGACTTTGGATTGGTGGACATGATCATGTGACGCTCACAGATTGTGGCAAGTGGTAGACGTGTAATATTGTAACACATGGTGAAGTGTGGTGTATTTGGTGCTGGAACAAGCGTCAGTACGACGTTAGTCATTGACATCAGCATGACATCATTGGTTGGTGTGATGAGAATGGTGCTCACGTGAGTGATATGAAAAAACAAACGTTTTTTAGTCTTCTTAGACTTTTTTGTGGTGCTTCTCTCTTTCTCTCTTTATGGTATTTTTATGGCGTATCTCTCTTTCTATTGTTTTTCATGTATTCAACTAAGGATTTAAAGGATCTAGTTATAGATAAACTTGATAGCATCATTAATAAGCACTCATCCAACAACGTAATAATCACTCTCAGTTATCTCTATCCACGAGTTGATACATACATTTTCACTTTATTATTTTTAATATAAACATCAATAATTATCCTAACAACCTTAATGAAACCTAATTTTAGTTTTTATTTTTAGTAATATTTTAAGAGATATTTGTAACTAGGAAATAAACTCTATCTTAGAGATTATCGTGTTTTGTTGAGGTTAGTGTGGAATTCAAACTTCTCCACCACTACATAATACATTAGTGGAATACAATAGAAGATAGAATTTGTTAATTTTTAAATTTATTGTATTGAGAAATAATTTAAAATCGGGTGTCATAAATATTTTTGGTGCCACTTGTTGTCATCTTCGTCCAATACTATAGAGTATAGCTGAAAATCAGTCGAATTAGAGCTCAGCTCGATTTCAACTTGATAAGGATTTACTCAACTCGAAACTCGACTCGAGTTCGATATGAGTTTTTTCTAACTCGAGTTCAACTTGGTTAAAGCTCACGAGCTCTTCAACTCAATTCGAATTGATTCATTTAAAAAATTTCAATATCTATATTTAAATAAAATATTAGTTTATCTATATTTAAATAAAATATATATAACTATAAATATTATATATATATATATACATATAATATTATATATTTTGAGTTAGCTTATGAATTTAACGAGTCAAACTGTATCCAACTCAAGTTTTGTTCATTTATGTATTTTTTTTATGAAGTTTATACTTTTAATTATGTCATTTTTATGCACTTTAATATTGAAATGTTAATTTTTATGCAATTTCAGTTTATTATTGTTCATATTCATATATAACTTTACAAATATAAAATTTAAATTTAGAATATTAACAAATGCATAAGTGCTAATGATATTTTAAAAAATAAAATATATACAAAATGAATTTAGAATACTTGAAATAGTTAATTTAAAACAATTTAAAACGATAATGAAATGAATTTAATATAATAATTGGAGTCTTACGAGGTGCAAGAGTTCGAAGATTGTAAATTGAAATCTTAAATCTTTAAAGCTGAATTTGAAGAGGATAAAAACACCGACGTATTAAATGCAGGTTTAATTTGAGGATTGTGGATGCCTTAATATAATAATTTATTTGAGTTTATTATAAATAAATTATAAAAATATGAGTAAATTACAGCTTTAGTAAAATTACTCAAATTATTTCTTCATTTTTATAACTACTTGCGTTATTAAATTTAGACGAGTCAACGATTCGACCGTGATACTGAATCAATAAGTTACTAGTTTGATTAGTGAGTTAATGGTTAAATTGGTTTACTCATCTTATTATCTAAAAAATTATAATATTAATTAACATTATTTATAACTTTATATTCCAAATTTAAAAACATTATCAAATATAATTAAATAATCAATAAAAATATTTTACTACGATAAAACTTTACAAATAATTTGAAAATATCGTCAAACAACATGTGCATTATACTTTAATTGTAATGAAAGTGCATACAAGTTATAATTTTAATTAAACAATGAAAGTTTTGTCATAACATAAGTTAACAATTGACAAATGTAAATATAAATAAGTTAAAATCATTTGATTTTTTGCATATCAAAACGATATCATTTTGGTTGTTTTTTAAACCATATTTTTTGATTAACTCGGTCGGTCCAACCGATGTGACTATATGTGTCAATGATTTTAGGCTTAAATTGATATAATTGAACAAGTCAACCCATTTTTGATGCAAAACCGATTATATGAGAGACTCGGACCGATCATATGCCTAATTCATGGTTGAACCGGCCGGACCAGTCTGTTCGAGCCGAGTTTTATAACATTGCATAAATCATCCCTAATTCATATACATAATAGTGATTAACCATGTAAGAGAGATAAATGTGATATTTTAAGCTAAAAAATGTGATCAATGTCATTAAGTTAAACCAATTATTGTATATTTGGAAGACAAATCCAAATAATATAAGAATCAATATATTTTTATTATTTTTGGTTCGTTACAAATTGCATTAATAATTATAAGAATATGTTTAAATCACTCTTATACTACATAGCAATGTACCAAAAATAATAAAGATATATTGTCTCTTATCGTACTATTTGTATTTGTCTCACAATATACCATATTTTGTTTAACTTAATTACATTCACTACCTTTTTACTTAAAAGATTATAATTATCTCTCTTGTATGAGTAGTCAGTATAATATATATATATAAATTAGAGGTAACATGTATAACCATAAAAATGGAAGATTAACTCTGTAATTTCATTAATACTCAAAGTATTTAAACGTAATTAACTCCAAAAATATATACAGTTGTTTATGGTACAAGGACATGGAAGGATAAGAAACCGTAATACTACAATTGATTAGATTGTTTTTTTGGGTACAAAAAAAATTGATTAGATAAGTCTACATTCTTTTATATTTTCATATTTTTATGACTCGGCTAATGTTTCACTTAACCACAAAAATATCACCTATCATTTTATTTAATTAACAAATTAGAAGGTTTGAATATCTAAGTCAAAACCGTGTTAGTAATTCTCCCATGCTTCAGCAAAGTTTCTAATGACATGATATTTATAGGTAACTAAGCATAAGTTAGAAATTTTAAAACCAATTATTTATTAACCATATTTCTCAAATATAAACATTCATAACAAATTCGGGTGGTTTGCTTTCTTTGCCAATCGTTCTTGCCTGAAACTCAATTAATTTGCGGAACATAAATTGTTTATGAATATTGTAGACATAGTTTGTTTATATTTTGTATTTTTATGTTTCGATAAAAGAAAATGGATAAGAATGAAGGGGGAAGGCGCCACAAGCAATGTAGCTTGATAAGCCAAGGAGATTCGCAGGAAGGATCCTTGATAAGAACAAGGTTAAGGCGCCACATCAATGGTGATAAGCCTATGAATGCTACAAGAACTAGTCTTGATAATTTCTAAGTTAGGAGCAATGTTTAACAAGAGATGAATTAATACAAACAAAATTCAACTTGATTTATTCATCATGAAAGGAATACATAAATAGGAAAATTCTGAATTGACTATGCCTAATTTGAAATCCTAATTAAAACATCTAATTAAATGGTTTTTAGTTGGAGTTTAATGGCTGATTTGATTTGGCCATGTGTTGGCCGAAATCTCCTTGATGCGTTCAGCCATGTGACTATTTAAAATTGACAAATTGATTGTGCCTTATCTCTTGTTTGGCTGAATTGATTATGACGGATTAGGTCTTGAAAAGGAAAGTTCATAATTGTTGAATTAATCTCTTGATCTTCATGTTTGGCCGTGAGTTTGAATTCAGACTTGAATGAGATGATCGAACTTTTATTCTTGACTTGAATGTCTTGAATGATACATGATTAATTGCCTTTCTTGAATGATCTTTGACTTGAGTGCCTTGAATGAGACTTGATTACTTGCCTTTATTAAAATAAGCTTGAACCAATTTGAAATGGTCATTTATTTGCTTTCAAATCTTTCATTTATTTCTAGGCTGATTGGATTGATAGAAACTTGTTTTATTAGACTCTCTCCATGCCAATTTGAAATTGGCCTATCAATATTGTCTTCTTGCTTAATGATTATGATGATACCACACGATCTAGATGTGCCCTCTAGGACTTAACCACTTGCCACTATTGGACCATGTTACAAGGAATTAAAATAAATTCCCAACCCCATATTACATGATTTTAATAAAAATACTTAGACAATAATTAAAATAAATCCTAAGACTACCTATGAGAATTATTCTCATTTATTCATGCAATAAAATAATAATAAAAACTATCATAATTTCCTTCCAAGAATGTGGGTTCCAAATGACTCTCCTACTTGTAAGATTGTCCTCCAGAATCATAGGTTGCCCCCTTGGTTTATATCATACCCTCCTCCTTGAAAAGAATTTGTCCTCGAATTTGAGGCACCATCACCTCCTAGATCAAAGACCATCTTTTTGAATTGTTAGAACCAACTCTTTACATATTCATAATGGGCTATACCCCTAATGAACCATTCAGCAATAAGACAAGCATTCATAATTTTTTTGATCAGTAGAAATAGAATTTAGAAAATCCACCTTTCACCATAAAAGTTGAATCTACATCGTAGAAATTTTCCTTCAACACATCAACATCACCCATAGAAATATTTCCATTGGGATCAATATAAAAACCAATTTCCTGAAAAAATTGCTTAACAAAGGTTGACAATGGACTTCCATGAGAGGAGTTAGTAAATAAAAATTTCCCTCAAAGAGATAGGTTCAAGACTTGTTTTGAAATCAAAACATTATCAAAGCCACATTTTTTTGTAAAATAAATTTCTTTGCTCTCTCCATCACCCTCATGAATTTTTCTCTCATCCTCAATAATAAATTTATTTGAATTTTTTTCCTCAATCTTTCCACCAATCTCATTTTCACACCTTTTTTTCCATTCTTATTTTTTCTTCTTTTTCTAGCTTACTTTTATTCTCACACTCTTGTTTTTCACACATCCTTTCATTTCTCTCCTCCTCCATCTTTTCTCTCAACCTTTGTTGATCTTCATTTACTTGCTTAGAAGATAATGGAGACAACACAACCTTTCCTTTCTCTCCTCCTCCAAGGGATGGTTTGCATTTTAGGCCGATCGTTCTTGCCTAGAACTCAATTTGACTCGTGGAATAACACATTTTTTTTTATAAATGTCTACATTTTGTTTATGATTATAGGTGAAATGTGTATGGATTTCGTGTTTGCATTGAAGTGGTTTTTATTTTTTTGTTTTTTAATTTTTATGTGTTTGTGTTGCATAAAAGAAAGTGGAAAAGAATGAAGATGGAGGTGCCACAAGCAAAGTAGCTTGATAAGTCAATGAGGTTCGCCACAAGGAAGGATCCTTGATAAGAACAAGGTTAAGGCGCCACATCAATTGTGATAAGCACATGAACGCCACAAGGATGGATCCTTGATAAGTTCTATGTGTAGGAGCAAAGCTCAACTAAAGAGGAGTTAATCAAAACAAAATTCAACTTAATTCATTTATGTTGAAAAGGAATACATAAATAGAAATTTTGAAATTGACTAAGTCCTAATTTGAATTTTAAAATCCTAATTAAACATGTAATTAATTGGTCTTTAGTAGGAGTTTAATGACATATTTGATTTGGCTTGAAGTTGGCCAAATTTCCTTGAGTATCCAGCCATGTGCTTATTTATTTTGTGCCTTGCCTAACTAACCTTGAATGTGGACGGATTCTTCAAGGAAAATGCTTGAAAAGGAAATTTCATAAGTGCATATCTTCATGTTTTTTGAATTCAAATTGGAGTAGTTGATTGTCTTTGGATACTTGCAAATCAAAATTAATGCCTAAGGATTCAAACGCCCCTTCTGAATGAAAAGGCTTTATTTAATACTTGCCTTTCTTGGAAGGACATAAATGCTTTGAATCAGACTTGAATTGTTTCCTTTCTTGAATGAGACTTGATGAGATTAAAATAGGCTGACTGATCTTCCATTGTAGTCGTGTTCTCCATAAAGAGAATTGTTCCTTAGAAATAATCAAATTCCTCATCCTCATATTACATGATTTAAATAAAATACTTAACAATAATTTAAAAATACTCCTAAAACTACCCATGAGAATTAATCTCATTTATTCATGCAATAAAATAAAAACAACAATGCTAAGAATTCTTTTGCAAGAACATGGCCTCCAAGGGGTTCTCCTAGTCGGATGATTTGTCTTCCAAAACTCATAAGTCCCCCTCATTGATTTACATCATACACTTGATGCGAACCTCCAAGGGATGGTTTGCATTTTAGGTTGATCGTTCTTGCTTGGAACTTAATTTGACTCGTGGAATAACACTTTTTTTATAAATGTCTATGTTTTGTTTATGATTATAGGTGAAATGTGTATGGATTACGTGTTTGGGCTGAAGTGGTGTTAATTTTTTGGTTTTGAATTTTTATGTGTTTGTGTTGGATAAAAGAAAGTGGAAAAGAATGAATATGGAGGCGCCACAAGCAAAGTAGCTAGATAAGTCAATGAGGTTCGCCACAAGAAAGGATCCTTGATAAGAAAAAGGTTAAGGCGTCACACTAATGGTGATAAGCCTATGAACGCCACAATGACGGATCCTTGATAAGTTCTATGTGTAGGAGCAAAGCTCAACTAAAGAGGAGTTAATCCAAACAAAATTCAACTTAATTCATTCATGCTGAAAATGAATACATAAATAGGATTTTTGAAATTGACTAAGTCATAATTTGAATTTTAAAATCCTAATTAAACATGTAATTAGTTGGTCTTTAGTGAGAGTTTAATGACAGATTTGTTTTGACATGAAGTTGGCCGAATTTCCTTGAGTATTCAACCATGTGCTGATTTGTTTTGTGCTTTGCCTAACTAACCTTGAATGTGGACGGATTCTTCAAGGAAAATGCTTGAAAATGAAATTTTATAAGTGCATATCTTCATGTTTTTTGAATTCAAATTGGAGTAGCTGATTGTCTTTGGATACTTGAAAATTGGAATTAATGCCTAAGGATTCACACGCCCCTTTTGAACGAAAATGCTTTACTACTTGCCTTTCTTGGAATGACATAAATGCTTTGAATCAGACTTGAATTGTTTCCTTTCTTGAATGATTCTTCCATTGAATGATTCTTAACAATAATTTAAAAATACTCCTAAAATTACCCATGAGAATTAATCTCATTTATTCATGCAATAAAATAAAAACAACTATAGAATTCTTTTGCAAGAACATGGCCTCCAAGGGGTTCTCTAGTCGGATGATTTGTCTTCCAAAAATCATAAGTTCCTCCATTGATTTACATCATACCCTTCTTCTTGAAAAGAATTTGTCCTCAAATTTGAAGTATCATCACCTCCTAGATCAAAGACAAACCTCTTCATTTGTGCACGAAATTTATTCACACATTCATTTTTTTACACCTGCTTAATAAATAAATTAGCCCAATGAAAAGAATCATCTTCATCTCCTCGGTCAAAAACCAACCTCGTCAATTGTCCAGGAAACCTCCTAACATATTCATTATGAGTTTTACCTCTAATGAATAATTCAGCAACAACATGGCAAGCTTTAATGACTTCCTTGATTGGTAAAAAATGATTTTTAGAAAATCCATTTTTTACCATAAAAGTTAAATCTTCATCAGGAGATTTTGTCTTTAACAGCTCAATATCACCCGTAGAAATATCTCCATTAGAATTAATGTAAAATCCAATCTCTCTTAAAAGTGCAGGATCGGGTGGTTCCTCCTTGAAAAAGAATTCACCAATTTCCTAAAAAAATTTGCTTAACAAAGATGGACAATGAACTTCCATTAAAGGGGTTAGTAAATAAAAATTTCCCATAATGAGGTAGGTTCAAGACTTGTTTCCAAAATAAAACATTATCAAGCCTACTTTTTTTTGTAAAATAAATTTCTTGCTCTCCCCATCACCCTCATGAAATTTCTCTCATCCTCAATAATAATTTTGTTTGAATTTGTTTCCCCAATCTTTCCATCACTCTCATTTTCACACTTTTTTTCACTCTTATTTTTTCTTCTTTTTCTAGCTCACTTTTATTCTCACACTCTTGTTTTTCACACATTTTTTCCTTTCTCTCCTCTTCCAACTTTTCTCTCAACCTTTGTTGATCTTCATTTACTTCCTCAGGAGATAATGGAGACAACACTACCTTTCGTTTTTGTGTAAAAATGTGAACTTGTTTGAAAAATAATCATACATGGTTCTTTTATTAAATTGACATGGACGACCTAAAAGTATATGATTGGCCTCCATATGAGCCACATCACAAAGAACCACATCTTCATACTTCCCTATATAAAAGGGAACTTCAACTTGTTCGTTGACAATTATTTCCCCATCCTCACTTAACCATTGAAGCCGGTAAGGAGTGGGATGTGGTCTAGTCACAATATTTAGCTTTGAGACTAATCTTGGACTAACCATGTTGGCACAACTGCAACTATCAATTATAAGTAAGCATACCCTACCTTGGACCAAACATCTAGAATGAAAGATGTTGTTCCTTTGGTTGGCATCATCTTCCATAACTTGATTATCCGAAAGTTTCCTCACCAAGAAAGATTTACCATGCGACATGATTCAGACCTTTCAAGCAAGAAGTGACTCTGATACCACTTGATGCGAACCTCCAAGGGTGGTTTGCTTTCTTTGTCGATCGTTCTTGCCTGAAACTCAATTAACTTTCGGAACATAAATTGTTTATGAATATTGTAGACATAGTTTGTTTATATTTTGTATTCTTATGTTTGGATAAAAGAAAATGGATAAGAATGAAGGGGAAGGGCCACAAGCAATGTAGCTTGATAAGCCAAGGAGGTTCGCCACAAGGAAGGATCCTTGATAATAACAAGGTTAAGGCGCCACACCAATGGTGATAAGCATATGAATGCCACAAGAACTAGTCTTGATAAGTTCTAAGTTAGGAGCAATGCTCAAATAGAGAGGAATTAATACAAACAAAATTCAACTTGATTCATTCATCATGAAAGGAATACATAAATAGGGAAATTCTGAATTGACTATGTCTAATTGAAATTTGAAATCCTAATTAAAACATGTAATTAAATGATTTTTAGTTGGAGTTTAATGGCTGATTTGATTTGGCCGTGTGTTGGCCGAAATCCCCTTGATGCATTCAGCCATGTGACTATTTGAAATTGACAAATTGATCGTGCATTATCTCTTGCTTGGCTGAATTGATTATGATGGATTAGGTCTTGAAAAGGAAAGTTCATAATTGTTGAATTAATCTCTTGGTCTTCATGTTTGGCCGTGAGTTTGAATTCAGACTTGAATGAGATGATCAGACTTTTATCCTTGACGTGAATGCCTTAAATGAGACATGATTAATTGCCTTTCTTGAATGATCTTTGACTTGAGTGCCTTGAATGAGACTTGATTACTTGCCTTTTTTAAAATAAGCTTGTACCAATTTGAAATAGTCATTCATTTGCTTTCAAATCCTTCATTTATTTCTAAGCTGATTGGATTGATAGAAACTTGCCTTATAAGACTCTTTCCATGCCAATTTGAAATTGGCCTATCAATTTTGTCTCATTGCTTAATGATTATGATGATACCACATGATCTAGATGTGTCCTCCTAGGACTTAACCACTTCCCACTATTGGACCATGTTACAAGGAATTAAAATAAATTCTCAACCCCCATCTTACATGATTTTAATAAAATACTTAGACAATAATTAAAATAAATCTTAAGACTACCCATGAGAATTATTCTCATTTATTCATGCAATAAAATAATAAGTAAAAAATATCATAATTTCCTTCCAAGAATGTGGATTCCAAATGGCTCTCCTACTTGTAAAATTGTCCTCCAGAATCGTAGGTTGCCTCACTTAGTTTATATCATTCACCATCACCCATTTTAAGGAGTTTGAATTTTGAAATATAATTTTACACTCAATTTCTTAATAAAACCAAACATACAAGAAATTATACTATGGATTAAATTCTAATTTCTAGCATCGAACCCATAGTAAAAACATATATGGCCAAAATAAAGTTCCCACTTAATCCTACTCTCAAAGAGTGTGATTAATAGCTCATTATCTTGAAGAGAAAACAATAAAATGTTATTCTTCTAAAGTTACTTTATCGACCTTCCATTCCTCACTTTTTGTCTTTTAACTAGTTTTTTTAGCTTTCAACTAGTTATTTATAACAAATACAGTTTTTTTAACACTAACATAATTGTAAATGCAACTAAAACTATTTTTACATAAAGTATGCATGAAGATGGAATTAAAAATTATATAAAATTACAAACACAAAGATAAAAACCAATGGTGTACACTACTCTACATTACTATATTTGGTTGTATAGAAAACAAGATGAAAGAAAAGTGGTGAAAAATATCATTTTTTATCCTTTGGTTCTCTAATACCTTAGTTCTGACATGCGACATCATAGGCTCATGAATATACTAAGCGTATCACCCATTAAGCTTAAATATTTCCTTCAGTGTTTTATTCCCCTCCTAGGGGAGCCTTCCGCGACTCGAACTCGTGATCTCAGGGATAAATAGTCATTATACCACTGAGTCGCTACCGCCTTTTTATTGTAACATCTCAGTTCTGACATGCGACCTCCAAGACCCATGAATATACTAAGTGTGTCACCCCAAGCTTAAATATCCCTGCAGTATTTTATTCCCCTCCAATAGGAGCCTTCCGCGACTCGAACTCATGACCTCAGGGATAAATAATCACTATAGCTCTGAGTCGCTACCATTAAGCTAACTTTTTTTTTTGTAACACCCCAGTTGTAACATGCGACCTCTCAGATCCATGAATATAATAGGCATGCCACCCATTAACCTTAAATACTCGCTCATGGTAGCGACTCAATAATATAGTGACTGTTTATCCCTTATGTCAGGGTTCGAGTTGCGGAAGGCTCTCATTGGAGGGGAATAAAATACTGCAGAGAGTATTTAAGCTTAATGGGTGGCATGCCCAGTATATTCATGAGTCTGGGATGTCACATGTCATAACTAGGGTGTTACAGGTTCCAATATCAAATAGGAAGGAAAGAAAAAATTATACATGAGTCCCACAAAAAACTTTTCCTCCCAAATTTGTGAAGAAAGGAAAGAAAACCAACAAAAATTCTAAATTTGCCTTTCCACCGTGAATGAATTGAAAGAACAATAATTTATGTAAAAATAGATATGATGTAATAAACTTCTTTTTTATATTTACTTTTATTTGAAATTAGTTAAATTAATTTTTGTTGCTTCTAAACTCAAAATAATAATAATTTGGAATGAAAATAAAAAAGAAAGATAATTACTTAAAATTACCAACAAAATGATCAATAATAAATAAATTAGAAAGACAAAACATAAATATGTAGAAATATAAAAGTGATTAAATGATTGTCAAATATGAGTTATATTTTCTTTAGATACATTAGTTATTAGAAGAAGATACATGATGTTCACGAATTTCATAACCAAAAATTGTCATATTAAACTTAATTTATATGTTACTTAAAAAATATTAATCAATACTATTAAAATTAAATTAGTTAGTTATGTAATTTGCAATAGTAAATTAAACCTTCCACATAATTGTATATTAAATATATAATGATGAGAATACTTATGTCATTTTAAATACATTAATATATAAATGTGCATTTTCTTTTCTCTCACTTTTCTTTCATTTCCGATTATACTAAACAATAAAATTATCATCTTATTTTATTTCACTTTTCTTTTCTTTAACTATTTTTCTACTTTCTTTCCTTAACCAAATACTGGATAAAGCATAGAATAGAAGGGAAGCTACCTGAATGAATCCAAGATGTACTCACACAAAATGGTATCCGAAGAGTGACTTTCTCGCCAACTTACGTAGAATTGTTATCACATGGTGCTATCGTTGGTAAGTGTTGTACTATAACCCCACACCTACATTTTTTTTTTCTTTTTTGTGTTTTTTGTTCCTTTCTTACCCAACATGGATGTTGTTTATTTTGTTTTACAATGCAAATTTAGTTGTGCACAAAATTATAGTAAATTTAATAGTAATAATATACATATCCTTATTAAATAACCGCAATTTCTTACAAATCATCATACTTATAACAAAGTCAAATATGTTACTTATAAATCAATTGTTAATAAATAAAGTATCACTTTATTACAAACGACATATATCACTTTGTGACACATGTCACTTTTTTATAGATAGAATTAGAATGAAAATATATAATTTTCCTTTATTATCTAAATAAAAGTTATTACAAGCGATAAGATAAGATAATAACAACTCGAATAATAATTAATAAGATAAACATAAATTATAGATAAAATAAAATGAAGTAAATCATTGATATGATATTTTTTTATCAATTTAAATATATCTAACTCATTCTATTAATACCTCTAGTGTGTAGGGTTATAAGCTATTCATTTTACCTAGTTATTTCTTTGTTAATAGTGAAACTTCATGTGTGCAGGACCAAAAGATAAGCAAGGAACCTCACAAATGGAAGCATCAAGAGATCCCAAACAAGAAGAAGAAGAAAAGCTAAAGCAAAATCGAGGAGAAGAAGTTGTGGAAGAGATAGAAGAGTGCAAAACCCCAACTGGGTCAAGAAACAAGATTCCTAGTATTCAAACATGCCCACCTACCCCAAGAAAGAAAATGATGCTCTCTTTACTCATGAAGAGATCATCAACAAATGATTTTAAGTTGCTTATAAGGGACAAGGAGGTAGTGTCTTTCTTCCCGTTCATGTTTCAGCTTACTAGGGTTCACAAGAGATGTAGAAGTATATGAAACTTCTTGGTGGATAACTGTGGCGAATTATATATACCTTGAAATAAATTAATCATCCAATTTTATATGTATTTCAGTTGTTATCATCTTCCCTTTTAAGATAGCTTGGATAAAGGGGAAGAACAAAAAAGTAATAGGGATTGATGTCAATAAGTTTGCAATTGGATTGATAATGCATGTTTGTTTGTTTTTTATAATGCAGTTGGGAATCTAGGAATTTTTCATCATTATAATCTATCCAATTCATTCACTTTAGAATCACCAAGTTTAGCTAACTCGGACATTTATATTCATGAGATTTTCATGTTCATTCAACAAACATCTATTGATGAATTCTATTGTCAATAGTGTTTCTTTCTCCTCGGAATCTTTGCTTTTTCTCTCCTGAATTCATATAATTACAGAAAGTAAAATTACTGCCGACATATCATTTCTGATGCTTGAATAATTTCAAGAGTTAAATTTGTCATTAACTTATAATAAATGCTGTGGGCAAAAATTGTCTTAAAGACAATGTTGTTCCTTTTCGAAACACAACAGTACATCTCATTTATTTTCATTCTCTGATCCCTTTTGATGATGGATTAGCACTATGATCACTTGCATGTATATGATACTTTCCAAGACATTCCTTACAACAATTTCTTTTTCATTCAGATAGTATCATAGACGCCCCACATAAGGGTACTTACTAGTTACTAACCCAACAATCCTGAGTTGGATATTGTCGAAGCACCTGTCACAATTTTTTGGGGGTTGCACCCCTCAACTGTTGCTTTAGTTATTCACAGCTTATTTATTCACGTTCATTATAAATATATTTGTCCTTCTGATTTTTACTCACCCAAAACCCTTGTTATATGGGTGTTAAGCATTTCTCTAATTTCTATTGTGAATTTCAAGCCTAATCCACTTCTTTTATGTGTCCAATTTACAAATCAAATTCTGATATAAAATGAGTGTCCAGAGTCTATAATCATCTCATAGGCCCAAAAGTCCACAAACAACATATAAGATCCAAGCTGAATATAAACAGAATCTTTTTTTATTGTTTGTTTTTATTATGGGTGGTAGCAAATGCAAAACAAATAGGAGCTCAAATTGATTTGTACGACTAAATGTATTCAATTACATTAGTTTTGTTCGATTGGTTTAATACACGAAAATTTGAATTAAATCAGATAATATTGGTTTATATGATTTTCTTCCATAAATTTGAACCAAACTAAAATTTAATGTACAACCAGTAAAAAAATAATTATTGGATGTTAATCATCTTGCTTGAGAACATTATGTAACACGGACCAATTAACTCTACCATGTGCTGCAGGATGATAATAACCGGCCAGCTTCATATAACTACACTGAAGTGTTTATGGATTATTGCTTAATAATAAGATTCTCACTTGATGTGATAGCTAAGTTCTAATTTATATCCTTGTGTACAATATTGTAATTTTATCTATAATATTTCCAGATATCCAATTTGTACATAATTAATTTCAATAGGAATGGCACTTTATTAATTTATTTGACATATTCTCTTGGTGAATAGGATATACTTGCATATATACATTAGTTTTCTCATGGAAGTGAATTTTTGGAAGTGGTGGTTGACAGAAATAGGGGCAGAGAAAGTTATGTCATGGTATCAACCATTATCTCATATGTGATTTTGATAGACCTGCGGTATAATCTATCTTTGTATTTGCTCGCTAACATAAATTCAATTGATTCTTGGATTTGTTGCCTATTCAAAGTCAAAAAATAATGTACTTTTTAGGAAGGTTGTAAACTCATAATAACTAATCCATTAAGTTGAATTCAGAATTTCTCCAATATACTCCTATTGGAATATGAGAATGAGAGTTTGTTAATTTTTTAAATCATTTTATTAAAAAATACTTTTTAGATATCTTCATCCAGTATTGAACCCACCAATATTATGTGAGGGATGATAATGTGGTAAGGTAGATGTGAGTAATACTTTCTCATTTCCAAACCCACACTATAACTGAGTATACGAGGTACCCAACATATTTTTAATTTTTATTATATATTTATATATTTTGTAATAATCAATATATAAAAATTATTATTAGGTGAATAATAAGATAGTTATATGATAAATTTATGATTATAGTCAAATTACTGCAATTTATTATGAAATATCAATAAAGTAGATATTATATAATCCTAAAATAATAATAATAAAAGTATAATATATATAAAAATTTAAATAAAATTAAATATATAAATATATGGGTACTTATGAGACGGGTATTATAAAACTCATTCTCACTCATAAAATATTATTGCGGATATATGTTATTAGTATTTTTACCAGTAGCAAAGGATCGTATTTTTTGCCATCCTTAGACTACTATGTGGATTAAGTCATTTATCTAAACAAATCCTTGATAGTTGCTGAAGATTGAATCATTAGAAGGTTACTGGATATGAACGAAATTGAAGCATTGCTTTAATTGCACAAGGACAAGGGTGGCCTACGGTCACGCCAGATGAATGGTATTGAATAATTGCATAAGGCATACGTTGAAGGTAATAAGCTAAAATGTGTAGTTTTTGAGTTGTCATCATTCTAATATTAAAGACATTATTACTATTAATTCTTCATTATTCTAATAGTGCTCACATAGCCACTACATCTTTCCTGTTATTGTGCATAGTAGAAATTTATAATCACCATTAATATATCCACGAGCTCATAATGTTCATAGTAATTATTGGATTGATGGAACTTGAGTTAAATAGAGTAATTATCAGTCTTGAACTGCCTTGAATAGTAGATACTTAAAAATGAACTTCTATGCTAAAAGTTGGTATTTATAAGGACTGTTTTGAGAGAAAGAATACATCGATGATACATGTCATCTATTTATAATTTGGGGTGGAATGATCTTCACTCTAAGGGGAGACATGTCATTATTAGGGGTGATACAACCTTGCCCATTTTAGTCTCATCATTACGGGTGATACAACCTTGCCCATTTTAGCCTTAGACACAATGTTGTGGAGTTAGACTATATTTCCTCTATGAGAAATGTGAACATGTCATTTGTTGAAGCTATGACTTTTTTTTTGTGTGAAAGAAGATTTTTCAACTAGCAAATGTTGCATTGACCTTGTATTGTAGATATGGTCATTTCCCTTAGCTAGGTTGATCTTCTGAGTGATCGATACTCGTATAAACTAGATCTTGTCCATCTAAGTATAAGTCTTACTCCTAGTATTTCATAAGTGTTGAGTGGTCCTAATATTCATATGAAATAATAATTGAGAGGAATTACAACCAAAACTCATCTTTGATAAATTAACTCACCTTTCATAAATTAACTCATATTTCATAAATTGATTTTCCACCAAATATGGGATATCGACTTAATAGGAAAAAGAAAATTAAGGTCCCCTCATACTGACTTCAGCTTGAGGATCTATACCATAGAAAAATATAATTATAGTGGTTGATTGGATAGGACGTGTCTATACTGAAATGAAATGTGATACTTGATAATCTCCAATTTTATTTTATCTTTCAGGGTGGAGGTAATTCAATTGTTGTAACATGGTATATCCTACCCAATAAAACCCACACCTTTTATAATAACTACAAATTTAGATTCACTTTCTCTCTACAACTACTGTAAGTATGAGGAACTATTAAGAATTACTATACAAGTACTCCCCAATGCATCATTACCATTCATGACTTGTTTTAAATATTTTTTAAGTTATAAAAAGACACCCATCTAAATCACCCAATAATTTGTCGTGTAGGACTCCACCTTATAAAATTTCACTCTTGATAATATTGAGTTTCGAATTTTGTCGGAGTGAATTAATTAGCAATGCAATAGAATGTCCTTGATGTACCCCTATAGTCATACGGCACACTGCAGTAGTTCCTAGAGTCTACAAGAATTGTAGGAACAAAAAATATACTCTTATCATACTTATTTTCATTAGTATAACTTCTAATCGAGAAGAGAAAGAGGGTTGGTGATGATTCATATGATCGTGTGGTGCTATATTCACTTATCATATATGAGAGTTGAATTTTAGAGGATAATAAATAAAAATAAAAGATTTAAGAATTATGAAATACAATGGTGATATAACTTCAAAATCTTCTACTTTCTTATTTTCTCTCTAAAACTTATCTCACAATATTTCTAAATTGAGTTATGAATGGAAATAAAATATTTGAGAGTCATGAAATATATTCGTAAAATATTTTTTCAATTTTATTTCTTTCCCTATAAAATGGAATTCACAAATGAACTATTAACCTCGAGATTGACAGACTGCATGATGGTGACTCCACAATTAGACTCCTTAAGACCATAACACTATTATTTGTCCTACAAAAATATCACATGCTCCAAAAACAAACAAAAAAAACTTAACAAAAAAATTAAATATAAAAAATCACAAGCAATATATATCAATTTCATATGAATAATTAGGGAAGACTCCTTTAAATGCTATCAAATTTTAACATAGATTTTTTAATTAAGTATAGGGTGGTTCAATACATAATTCTCTAATTTAATGAGATTTGAGAAAGGTAGATATGCATAGTTTTAATATTGCAAATGAAGATGTTGTTTATGAGATTTAAACTTATAACTTTATGATCATTAAGCGGATATCTTACCTTCTAACAGCTTATTATATGTAACAATTCATTATCTAAATTTATATTTATATTTATATTATCTATATCTATAATTATTTCTATAATTCTATACTTATTATAAAGCCAAAACATGGTGTAACTATCCACCATGGAGTAATTTATAATTCCTTATTTTGTCATTATCTATTTTCTATTTTCTACAAATATGACTTATAATCACCCACCACGACTTCAATATTCAATAACAACGCTCTATAAATATGACTTTTTCTCAATTTCATCATATCAAAAAAAATCATTAATCGAGTTATAATATTTACTACTTTGTGCAATCATTACTAAAAAATAAGAATGTATTTGACAAATATAAGTGATTCAATTATTTAAATAAACAATTACATTCCAAATAATAAAAAAGTGGGTTGACAGACACAAAAGTGTGTGTCAATATATATAAAGGCAAAACATGATGTAACTGGACTAATTTTCCATTTCATATTTTTTCCTTAACATTTTTTAATTTTACACAAAAAACCATATAATCCTATGTAATCACCATTAATATAATAACCATATATCTCACACTAAATTGGACATTCCAATAAATACAAAAATATTATAACATAAAGTATTCTCACTACCAAAATAATGTAAATTAACTAATATGTATATTAGAAAAGTTATAACCAATAGTAATGGCATGTATCCCTCGGTTATTGTTAATAAAAATTGTAATCAAAGAACACAGTATAAAGTTTCTATTATTTTATTCATTTATTCGACTATAGCTCAATAATTTTACAATACCATATCACAAATTACGTTTATATTCATTAAATTTCGTCTTTAGCTATTATTTCACTAAGTATTAATGTTTTAATTAATTGTACCATGACATTGTAACTGAGTCTGCCAAATTATGCAAATATTATTGTACAAGACTTTTGTATGTGATTAATCTAGTTTTATAAAATAATATAAAAATAATAATTTTTATTTTTATAATTTTTTTAATTAAATGACATTTTTAAATGGAAAAGTAATAAAAAGTAAAACAAGAAAAAAACATATACTATTTCCATTATTCATTTTATACTTTAAAAACCACTACCCTCATTGAATATGATTCTCATTTCTCATCAAGAAATTCTGATATCCTCCAAATTGGTTCCACAGAAAACACATGGAATTCTACTATAACCGTAGACTCCTCCTCCTAAACCATGATGCACCTTACTCCATATCCATAATCTCTAACACTGAACCTCTCATCGCAATTACTAACAACACATCATCATTATCATCATCAACAACAACAACAGTGTTTGGAAACCCTTTACAAGAAGTTCCACCACCTTCGATTTTTCCTTCCAACGTTGTCTACTTCTTCGTTATCATCATAGCATTCCTCGTACTACTCATTTGCTTCATCTTGTACTTCACTGGTCGAGATTCATCATCTCATTCTTCACGTCATCAGGAGCGCGTGGACCCCACCGTCATCGCGAAATCTCTTCCGGCGTTTTCGTACCGCAGAGATGAGAAGCATGAAATGGATGATTGTGCGATATGTTTGGAGGAGTTCAGGGAAGGTGAGAAGGTGAAGATGATTGTGTATTGCAAGCACGTGTTCCACCCTCAATGTATTGACACGTGGATCGCTAAGCACGTGACATGTCCTATCTGCAGGAGCCATAAGTTGTGCCAAGGGAATGGAGATGGAAGACAATGTAGGGAAGTGGGGTTTTGATTCTTGAGACATTGAATCCAATCCATTTCTCAAATCTTATTAATAATAATAAAAATAAAAAAAATGAATGTTTAATTTTTTTAATTGATATAAATGTTTTTATTAAGATAATAAATCATTGCGGAAGACATTGTTGAGAGAACATTTAAGGTTACTAATAATCTTTTTTATTCTTTTCCTTAGAAAAACTTACATCAAGACACATATGTCATGTTTAGAGACAAATATATTTATGTTTTTTAATAATGTTTTATTAATTTATATAGATATATTTCTTTTGTTCCATATTTCATTTGATTTGCTTCTTTTTCATGTTAAAATCTAAATCTTTTAATATGTTAGAAAATTAATACACATTTACACTTCAGTTTTCAATTATATTTTTAATTATAACTTTTCTTGTTCACTCCATATTTCTCCATTTACTTTTATTGTGGTTCCAAATGTGTATTAAACGAAGTTATTTTAGTTAAATTATTAATTTTAACATCAGTTAGTTATTACTTAGACTATATGCATAATCTTATATATAAAAAAAATATGGAACGAATGAAATAAAAGAAATGGTCAATAAGAATTCAATTACATTATTCTAAAATAGTCAACACAAATTAATGTTCTTCTTTCAAAATTAAATACACTATTTATTATCATTCTAACATTACGAATTACAAACTTAAACATGATGAAAAGTACAATGTCAAGTTGATAAAGTTAAAAAAATAGTATATCTTCCTATCAAAATATAAATTAACTCCTCTAATCATTAAAATATGACATGTGTAATAAATTTTTTAGTTTTATGATTATTTTTTTAGTTTTAAACATTGAAATGAAGATAGGATATGAGTGACGCATGGGTGATAGTTTGCCTATTACCCAGTAATTGGTGTAGTTAAGAATTTAAAATGTTGTAGTATTGTGTTTTTATATAAACGAAAACACAAGGTTACTTTAGCTTTAGTAAAATAAAATAAGTAATTGTGTTACTTTAGTTAGTTTTTTATTTTATTTTTTGAGTTGGTTTGATTTCAATAAACCAACTTAGCTTGGTTCTAGAAAAAAACAAATTTCAACCCAGTTAACCAAATTAACGATCATGAAACATGGTTTGGGTTGGGTACATTACATAGTTTTATTGGTTCTGATTAAACCATCTTACCACCCTATCAACAATTCTGGTTTTAAGAGCGCGTTTATGATAAGTTGAATCAATTTTTAGACTAAAAATCATTCGATTCAAACATATAATTAATGGTCTTATTTGTTTATATTTAGGCATAAAATATAATATAAATCTATATATTATATACAGTTTAAGATGGATTTGGATCAATTTTTATAGAAGAATGATATTACATATACTTCAAAAAACATGAACATGATTAAGATATGAAGTGTAATACACCTTAAAATGTTAGGTGAAATTCCCAGGAAAAAAAACAAAACATGCCACATTAAAATAAAACAACAATAAACAACATGGTACTTTAAAACAGAAGCAGTGATAAAACACTAGCAAAAACATCATATAACAATGGTAAAACAAAAGTCAACAAAAGCCAACATTAATTGTAACATGCACAAATTATTGTAGATCATTTGTTGACTTTTAATTTGTTCAAAGTTGCTTATAATAACCCTAAACTTTATGAATCTAAATATATTGTTTATTAATTTGATTGTAATTATTAAAAATTATCTAATATGATACATTTTTTAAATATAATCAAAAATGCATTAATCTATGATTTGTAGAATTTTCCTCAAAAAGGAAATTCAAATAACTGTTAAAATTCAAAAATGACAACTACAAGCTTATTATAATTTTCAATTGGAAAAGATGTAAAAAAATACAACACAAATTTTGTTTAAAATTTAAATGCTCAAAATTGGTAATTAAAAATCCTCTCTAACAATTGATGGAATTTTGGAAGGAACTATTGATGGAATTCTTATAGTAGTTATAATTATTTCCTTATATACTTGGATGCTATTTCAATTGAATCTATATAATATTAGTGTGTTGATAGATATTATTATGAGTGTCAAACTGCTTCCTTATTGTTTGTAGTATTAGTCTGCATATTTTAAATATCAAATATAATAGAAGTTATAAAGATAAAATAAAGAAACATAAAATACTCAGTATTACTGTAGATAAATATGAAATTAAAAGTTATAAAAGATAAAATAGGGAAACATAAAATAATTCATGAGTATTTATTTTATGTTTATTAATATTAATATAAATAAATATGAAATTAGGAGTTATAAAAGATTAAATATGAAAACATAAAATACTTGATCAATAGTTAGTTTATATTTTCCCTTTATTAAATAATATATATATGATCCAAAATATATAGAAAGCTTATTTAAAACATATTAGTAGAATGGGAAAAAAATAAGACTGAAATATTTATATACTATTGGAAAGATTTATACAAATTATATGGGATTATATTAGAAAATATTAAATCTATTAGTGTATATATACTTTTATATCATTTTTTACTTTTAATTTATTCAAAAAAAAATAACAGTAAATTACACTAACACCCTTGAGTTTTAGCGAAATTACAGAAACCACCCCATATTTTTATACAAAACCCTCTAATTTTTATAATTTCGTTACACTAACCACATTTACACGAGAAATAAGTGTAATCTTTTAAACAAAAAATATGATAAATGCAATTAAGTTAACCAAAACATTATATATTGTATATTGTGGAGACAAGTCCAAATAATATATGAGTCAATACCTCTTTATTATTTTTGGTTAAAAAATGCATCAACAGTTCTAAAGAGATATTGTTTAAATCGCTATTATAATTTATCATAACGAACTAAAAATAATAAAGAGATACTGACTCATATATTATTTGGACTTGTCTTCCAAAATATATTATGTTTGGATTAATTTAATTGCATTTATCACATTTTTTGTTTAAAAGATTACACTTATTTCTCGTGTAAGTTGATTAGTGTAATGAAAATATAAAAATTAGCGGGTTTGTGTAAGTGTAAAAAAAGTAACGAGTAATTTATATAATTTAATATATGAGTCAATCCCTCTTTATTATTTTTGGTTACAAAATGCATCAACAGTTCTAAAGAGATATTGTTTAAATCGCTATTATAATTTAACATAACGAACTAAAAATAATAAAGAGATACTGACTCATATATTATTTGGACTTGTCTTCAAAATATATTATGTTTGGATTAATTTAATTGCATTTATCACATTTTTTGTTTAAAAAATTACACTTATTTCTCGTGTAGGGTGATTAGTGTAATGAAAATATAAAAATTAGCGGGTTTATGTAAGTGTAAAAAAAGTAACGAGTAATTTATATAATTTCGCTAAAACTATTTACTCTCCTTTTCGCAGAAGACCATATATTATTTTCTCAAAGATGTATACAGACTCACCGAAATATTAGGAAAAAAAACGAAGAGGAAGGATTTATACCACAGAAGACCGAAGAGAACGTGGGGAGCAACTATTTTGGAGCGGAAATATTTCAAATTTTGAAAATAAAAATAAAAAAAGCTAATATTTTTTTGTTATCAGTTATAAATCATAAAAAATAGTAAAATTAGTAACGAAATTACGATTCCATCCTTATAGGTTGAATTTTCCCCCATTCACGCATTCTTCATATATTCCCTCTCAACTCTTCACTCTCCACATTCTTACTCTCGCTTCTCAGGTACTGCGGTCTCTCTCAAATTTCAATTCAACTTTATACTGATCTCGTTTTCCAATTATTTTTCCCTCAAAATTTTTGTTGCAGATTTAGTTTAGCAAATCAGAAACCCTAGTTATTGAAGATGGGTCAGATCCAGTACTCTGAAAAATACTTTGATGATAATTATGAGTATAGGTATACATAACACAAATTTCTACTCTCCGTTTTCCTTAACTGATTTTTTATGATAATAAGAATAATTCATTTTCACATTTTTTGTTCAGGCACGTGGTTCTGCCTCCTGAAGTCGCAAAACTGCTCCCGAAAAATCGCCTTCTCTCTGAAGTATGTCACCGTTTTCTTTATTCGTTTTTTTGTGCTTAATTGATTCACATAATTGTATCTATTTATCTTTTTTTCATAAATTCCACGGTTCCATTTCGAATTTCACCCGAAATTGTTTTTGGTTTGCATTTGCTAATGAAAATGGATAGAAATTGGGCAGTTGTTTCATTTTATGTTAATCTATAGGTTTCCGATTGCTCTACTTAGATAATTGTTTTAAATAATTTTTTATTGGCTATATAGAATGGTACTGATGATGAGTTTTTCATTATTAATTTTCAAAAAATAAGTCACAATCTTTGTGATGATGCTGCTTTATAATTTAAAAGTCACAAATCCTTCAAAAATAGGAGTCTGCCTAGATTTAAATTCCGAGTCTCGTGCATTGTGTCACCCTATAATGTAATATAAAGTGTTTTTTATTACAGAATGAGTGGCGCGCAATTGGGGTTCAACAGAGCCGTGGATGGGTTCACTATGCAATTCATCGGCCAGAGCCACACATAATGCTTTTCAGGAGGCCTTTGAATTATCAGCAACAGCAGGAAGCTCAGGCGCAACAAAGCATGCTAGTCAAATGAGATTTCATTACTTTACCATTAAAACTTTGAATGTGGAAATACAAAATTATATAGTCTAATCCGTTGGAACATATATTTGATGTAATGTATGAGAGACCTCCTAACTCTGTTGTGTGATTCTCTTATGTGGAGAATTTTCATGTGGTTTCAATAGTCATTTTAATGTTTCTTAGATATATGTTGGTGTACCTCTCGTGTACTCATATGTTTGCTGGATTATTATAGTATCTTTCAGTCATATTATGGTTCTGACCTTGTAGGTTTTGTATATGGTTCTGTTCCGGCATTTTTTTTGCAGTTATCATGCTTTATTCGTGCAATACTGTGAGGTGTCATTTTTTATTGTAATACAAAGGCATCCTTACATTTATGGGTAAGAAACTAATATCTTTTGGGATTCGTGACTGTTCCTCTCAGTAAGAATCTGACATCTTTATATTACTAGACCAACACCTTGTTAGTTATGAGATATCATTTTGGGGAAGATTGAAACAAATTTGGTGAAAAGGGTACCTCCGATGATTACTCCGATTTTTTTGAAGAAATATAAAAGAATAAACATAACATTGGGAAATTAAGTTCAATTCTTTTTTCCAATATCCTTAAAATACTTGATGATTTCCAAAGCTTATCTCTGAAGAATGATTGAGCGCATAATTGCTTTGCTGTGGGTCAGTGGGTGTGACATGAGTGAGAATGGCGTTATAAGTTGTCTCATTTTCAAATATTTAGAAAAAATATCTGTGTTGAATGACAAATTGAGAGAATGGGTTTGTGGTCGGGGTGAGCATGGGCAGGTTAGGATGGGTTAAGGCTTGTCCTTACCCGACCCTAAATATTGGTTAGGTCATTTTTTGAACCTGGACTCGACCCTAGACTTGAAGTTAACTCGACCCTAAATATCGATCGGGTTAGCCTTTAAACCCGATCCGGCCTTAAACTCAATTAAATATAATATACACTCATTTTAGATAAAGATCTCTCAATATTATATATTAGTATGAATATGTAATTTGACATATAAATGATAATTTATATCTATATTATTAATTATGTATATATGATGAAAAATTAAAGAATCAATTATACTTTCAACCAGGTCTATTTTTTGAACCCGTCCTTAGACTGGATTAGATCCGACCCTTTTCGGGTCCGATCATGATCGAGCTATGCTGGATGAGCGCGTAGGGTTGGGTCTTGCTCACCCCTAGTTTATGGTTTGTGTTGCTTTTGTAATCGTTCATGGTTTATTCAATTTGGAAGAGTGTAATATTTAATTGACGATTTTAATAAAATATGAGTAACATTTCTACTCATGCAACATATGTTTATCCAATCTTCTGTTTATAAATAAACAATATTATGTTGTGCATGTAAAACAGTCTCAGCTTTGTAGTATTGTGGTATTCCACCTGAGTTCTTGGAAAAAGATGGTTGTTGCAGGTTAAGTTTTCGTGTACTGATTAGATACTCTATAGACTAGACAAATTTTATGTTACCTATTAGGACCAACTATTATAACATTAAACACATAGGTTTTAAAACTAGTAATCCATGATGTCGGAACATTGGAATCAATAGACAAGAAAGAGGTAGCCTTGCCTCCGGGTTACCACTATTGCATTGGATGTGTATATACCCTGGATAAAACTAAGATTAATAATGAATACATAAAGTTTGAGGAGCGGATCCCGTAGAAAAGATGATAAAATTGCATTAGATGGTTTATATATGTAGATAAGATTGTTGAAAGTTTCAATAAGGTACTAGATTAAATGAATGTTAGGTCACTTCTTAAAAGAAATATGGAGGCTAATAAATACTATAAACAAAATTATTAGGAAACATTTACATATTAGTATTTTGTAAACAAACATAATTTATGAAAAAATATTATAACGTCATTTGATTAATGTAATTAACCACACTTAAAAAGATTAAGGCTTAACTGTTGTAAATTGTAACATTTTAATATATCTAAAAACTTTATAAAATTTGTATATGTTTTCACCCACATCTATATAATGCTTATATGTAATTATAATTGATCTCACAAAGTTTTGTAGCTAGTATTCTACCATTTTATTAAATTTCGTTTGATTATATTCAAATTTAGAAGTTAAACTTGATTAATATTTAGGATTAAATAGAGGATAAATATTACATAAATTGATCCAATTTATGTTCATTTATAACTTCTATTTATATATGTTTGTTAAAATTTGTACAATGTAAACATGCAATAATATATCTTTAGCCCAAAGTAAATGAAATATTTAATTAGAACAATTTATTTACTTAAATAATTTTATATTTTTAAGTGTGTTTATGACATAGACACCGTTACACAAATGATTTCTTATACGTCTGCTCAACTTCTTTGACAAAATTTGTGGAAGAAGGTTGTCTAGTTGACAAACCTTGACCACTATTTCTGTAGCCACACCACATGTAGTGGAATGAAGGGTGAGTATATGTTGTCTTATACTTAGTATTATTTCATATGATTGATTTAAAAAATATATTCAAGTTAAAATTTAATTTTTAAGTATTTTTCTTATTATTCATAGTTTATAACATATGACATAACACTGATCATGGGACAATAGATATGTTCCCACTGAATGAAAATCTAACCTAGAATGCTCAGGATATATGACCCTCATGCAAGAGCGGTGCAGCTTGTTACACAAACATGACAAGTAACCATCCAAAGTTTTATTGGTCCAACTGTTTTTCTCAAAAACGACCATGTGGATGTACACATTTGGACACGAATACCTGGCCAAGAATTTTAACACCACGTTTTGTTTTTTATTTACTCCTAAATTCATCAACATTGTGCACAGTAAAATTAACATTGGTCAACATTCTATAATCATAAATTTAGTGTAAAAACTAAAAAGGAAGCGAATGCATGAGACTCTGTGCTAATGACATTAGATGTACAAAATCTTATCTTGTAGCAAATGAAGAACTGTAAACTATAATTAATCACTAAAAATATATTGGCATCCTTTATCTATATCATTTTTCCGGAAACATTTGTTGGAAAACACATTAGGAAAAAGATTAGCATAATTGATTTACTCAGATAAAGGCAAGACAAACAGAAAACACACTCTTGAGTCTAGAATAGAATTTTGTCTGGAAACAGGAAAGATGACAGCATTTGAAACTTGCACGCAAACTTCTGAGATTTAACAATCGTGTTCTGTTCACTCATTATATCTCTTCTCAACCTCTCTCTATTTACGACTATTACCAAAAAAACTCACTTTGATGGCATTACCACACTCTACCTCTGCTTTAGCAACCATAGTAACACTTTCATCACCGATAACCAAATCTTTCAACTCTCTTCCCGTTTTATCCTTCACGAATGAACCTTTTTTCACGAAACAAACCATACCCAGAAGAAAAAAAAGACACTTTTCCCTAACCCCTTTACGCGTCGCTGCGCCAACAACAACAACAATTGAATCAGATCAATCGTATATAGAAGCACAAAGGGGCGATATTGATGATGAATTTGATGATGATACCTCGTCCTCCAAGTTTTCATGGAGGGATCACTGGTACCCAGTATCGTTAATTGAAGATCTGAACCCAGATTATCCCACACAGTTTCAGCTTCTGGGTCGTGAAATTGTGCTCTGGTACGATAAATTGAACTCACGATGGGTTGCTTTAGATGACAAATGCCCCCATCGTCTTGCCCCTTTATCTGTAAGTATAATCCTCTCTCTTTGTTCTTTCTATAACAAATTAGGCTTTTTTATCTTTATAAAATTGTTCTGATATCAGCTTTTAGGAGGAGAAGCTGAATTTTTGGGCTTATTTTTCAGATTTTCATGTAAAAATGTTTTTTTGATGACCAATTTTTTTAATTAGCTTTCGATAGAAGAGAGTGGAAGGATTGATGAAGTGGAAAAGTTTTCTTCTGATAAAAAATGACTATTTGGTTTTTGCAGGAAGGAAGAATTGATGAAGATGGAAACTTGCAGTGTTCTTATCATGGATGGTCTTTTGATGGGTGTGGAAGCTGTGTTAAGATCCCTCAGGCTATGTCCGAAGGACCCGAAGCTCGCGCCGTTCGAGCTCCAAGAGCATGTGCTACTAGATTCCCTACCTTGGTATCTCAGGGCTTGCTCTTTGTTTGGCCTGATGAGAATGGTTGGGAGAAAGCTAATGCATCCAAACCTCCATTGTAATTGTTTTAAATCAATTCTGATTAGTTTATTTAAATTATATTTATATGCTCATAAATAAGCTTTGTTTAATTGAGCCACTTAAAATGTGTTTTTAGTTTTAACTTTTTGTACTGTGTAGGTTGCCTGATGATTTTGAAAAACCAGAGTTTGCTACAGTGAACATTCAGCGTGATCTGTTCTATGGCTATGATACTCTCATGGAAAATGTCTCTGACCCTTCTCACATTGATTTTGCTCATCACAAGGTATAAATAATACCTTCCAACATGACTTCTAGATGCAGGATATTAATATTCGTTCACTTCGGTAATTGCTAGTATTTTATTTTGTCCTTGTTGTAAGTGAAATTTGTTGAATATAATAATGTTATGCTGATGCAATAAAAGATTGTTGTTAGGGAGAATCTTTTGGTTAGTTCCATTTATTATATATCTTACTGAAACTGCGGCATGATCAGTATATTCAAAAACTTTGAAGTTGGAGTAATTGAGAAGCCCTCCTCATGGGTACAGGCTATGGTAAACCTTGATTGTCAGTGTTAATTTTCTAACATTCAGTTTATTCTTTTATGATTTTTTAAAAAGTTTGGCCGAATTAGGTTACGCTGTTACTCTTAAAGGGAAAGTCAATTATTTAGATCTTAAAATTTTACCATCTATATGTTTCTAATATACAATTGTTGCAACTTGGCATTGTGTCTCTTCACATCATGCATTATGGTCCCTGTAGTCGAGTGTTCCTTTATCATTTTGCTAATGGAATATTAGCAGTTTATTTAGCTATTATGTATTATTAATTTTGACACTACCTAGACATAAGCTGTTGCTAAAGTTGGAATTATTTGGTACTGTTAGGTTGTTCAATAATTCCTACTCACTAACATAAGAATGATCCATACTCTTCAGGTTACAGGAAGAAGAGACAGAGCCAAGCCTCTGACATTCAAGATGGATTCTCGTGGTCCGTGGGGCTTTGCAGGAGCTAATGATGGGAACCCAAAGATCAGTGCTAAATTTATTGCACCATGTTATTCTATGAACAAGTAAGCCAATGGCGTTTGGCCTTTTTCTTTGGAAGTAAATGACACATGTATCTAGGTTTTGTTTCATTTGAAAATTATTCAATGTCCGCATTTAACAATGAAAGACCTTTGTATGAAATTTGTACATGTTTTTGTCTGCGTGTTTTCATCTTTAAGGGCAAAGTGCCGCATATCATGCATTACATCATAACTCATGTATCTTGTCTCCACATACTTGCGAAATGAAAATGTAATAGATCATCAAAGCTTCCTGCATGTGGATGAATTCAGTACCACACAGTCAATTTTAATAGTTCAGAGGAATCGTATATTTTTTTTCTTTTGTAAATTTCTTTCTTTTTCACCCCTAAAGGACCACTGGGCAAGTAATTTTGGAAATGTGTAACTGTCTTTCTAATCAAACCGTAATATACCATCCAGTGTTTAAGATGAGACATGTCATGTTAAGTTATCTTGAGTTTCACTATGTACTATGTGTGACTGTGAGGTGCTTGGAAAGCATTCTCAGATCAGTTGTGTGATTCTATGGATAATGCTTGAATGATCAATGTCAGTTTCAGTAGGTATATTGATACTGATATTTATATCTAGTTAATGCTGTGAGAGGCATATATGACAACCATATTCTGCATACTACCACTTTAGGTTAGGATGCTATCGCTTTTCCTTTTCATTTGTTGCTACAGCTGATCAATAAAGTTGACATAATTATTGCAGAATCGAGATCGATACCAAACTCCCAATAGTTGGGGACCAGAAATGGGTAATATGGATATGTTCATTCAATATCCCCATGGCGCCTGGTAAGACGCGATCCATTGTCTGCAGTGCTCGAAACTTCTTCCAGTTCACAGTGCCAGGGCCTGCCTGGTGGCAAGTAAGATTCTATGTCCAATGTCGTCATTTTCCTTCTATCATCATTGCTACTGTTGCAGTATAAGTTGACATAAAACGTGGCTTTCTAGTATGGCAACTGAGATTCATCAATTTATTGTGGCGAAGTATAAAGAGACACTGACGTTTACCTTTTCCTTAATTTGAATATAGGGGGAAGGATGTTAAAACCTTGTCTTATAATGAGGGATTTAGATCCTCTCTTTTCTTCTCTCATGTACTCACATTTAGCTATGTCTATTCAATTTCAATCAACTCAGCTTACCCACAGTGTTACCTTATCATTTCCCTTTTATTTACTTAGAGCTCTTACTTTCACCTTACCCATTCCTTCAGGTGGTTCCGAGATGGTATGAACATTGGACTTCAAACAAAGTATATGATGGAGATATGATTGTTCTTCAAGGTCAAGAGAAAATATTTCTCTCAGCAACTAAAGACGGTGGTGACATTAATAAACAGTACACAAACATCACGTTCACACCAACACAAGCCGATCGCTTTGTCCTCGCATTCCGCAATTGGCTCAGACGACACGGCAACAGCCAACCAGAATGGTTCGGAACAGTCGATCAGCAGCAGTTGCCATCGACAGTTTTATCGAAACGTCAGGTATGGCCTGACAATTTCATGTCTCTTAATCACTTAAACCCACCCACATTTTCCACAAACCCAAGAATGAAATCCAACTTATTGTTGTTTGTGTAGATGATGGATAGATTTGAACAGCACACACTAAAGTGTTCATCATGTAAAAAAGCTTATGAGGCATTCCAAACATGGCAAAAAATCCTAATTGGTGCAACAGTTTTGTTTTGTGCAACATCAGGGATCCCATCAGATATTCAATTGCGTGTAATCTTGGCTGCACTTGCACTTGCCACTGCAGGCTTAGCTTTTGCCCTTAACCAACTCCAAAACAATTTTGTATTCGTGGATTATGTTCATGCTGATATTGATTAAACACACTTGTATTATACTTGTGTATATATATATGATCGAAGAATCTCTGTCTATTCTACACTAGAGACTAGTTTAACCGATGACCTTAAATATATCTTATTATGTTCATATGTTCGGTTCTAATTTAAGAGATTTAATACATTGAATCATTGTATGATTAGTTCAGTATTGTATTCTATCAAAAAGATTAACTTTTGTAGAGTAATGTTTGGCATACAAATCATATTCATAAATATACAAAGAAATGAAACATAAGGAACTAGTGAACTTGGTATAGCCTTTATGTATATTTTTGCAATATTCAAAGAATTTGACTATACACTTCAAAATTGTATAAAAATCGAAGCCCTAATACAATCAATTTTATAAAATAAAAAAATGAATTTTTGATATTGTTACTTTGAATCTTCCTAGAGGTAATGGTTGGATTATCTCATCGCCTTAGGCTCTTCCTTAAAAGCAGACATTTGGATTTCTTTGCTGAAACCAATTATTAAAGTGGGCTTCTTTTAAAAATTGGATTTAAACAGTTTGGACTGGATCACCTTGGATGCTAATTGCTAAGTCTCTTCTAAACAAAACTTATAATTTAAAGAAAACTAAATACCTTTATTTCAATTATACTTAATAATGATTATTTAATGTCTATATAAGAATCATTTTATAGACATTATTACTCAAATAAAATTGGGCCTGAGTCTGATTTTTTACATACAACAACTAAACATTTATCCTATTAGACCGACCACATGAATAGAACGACGCCAATAATGATATATCATAAATAATAATGTTTCTTTATTATTTCTCTTATGTTTTTTGGTCTTCCTCCAATAATTAGACTGGCTTCCATTTAATTTTTCTTACTTGCACAAAAATATTTATTTTATGATTGGCGTAAACAATTTTTCAAAAGTATTATTTAAAGATAGACATTTTCCTTCCCATAAAAATAGAAATGTGTTCTTTAATAATAACACAATTATTAGTTTGAGTCTTGATAAATCTGGGACAACAAACTTGTAACAAGCTGAACCGCAAATGCGTTTGAAGGTTGATTTAAAGTTCATGGGCCTAGCACAAATGTAATGGCAATTGCTAATTACTTTTTTGAGGCAAAGTTATTGATGGGAGGAGGAAATTGTGTAGTTAAATTATTTTGAATCCACTGACAAGGAGTTAATCTAATGATATAAGGTTTCGCTAGTTCCTTAGGATAACTAAAAGGTGAAGGGTTTGATTTTAAAGAGAAAACTTGTTGAAAAGGACAATCACAAATCCCGAAAGTGATTAATTCTTTACCCAAAAGGTTGAAAAAATCTGTTGGAAATACAAAAAAAAAGTTTGAATCCAAAACTTCATATTTTATGTTTTATAAGTCTATTAACCGACTCTTTTATTACATGACTAATACTTCTGAGACTGCCACGACACACTAACCCTCTACCTAATTGAAACTTAATTCACACTATGGTTTGTGAAACCTATATAATTTTACAATGATTTATTGTTAAATCCACAATTTTGTTAGCAATGTCCAAATCTACTTAAAAGTTGTTTTAAACAATTTGTAACTACTACATAGCTACTACGGTAAAGCTAACCAAACCCAAACTAGTGAAGTAGATCTTAGGTAGCCACATTCCACCAAATTAAGAACTACCACTAAATGAAAAAGAGGGCCAATTAATTAGACCCACAATTATTGTTCCATCACAACATACCAAACCTCACTATAATTCGTATCTTAATGAATGGTATTGGTTATGTGATGTATCTTGGAGCCAAACCATATTAATGGTCAATACTCAACACTAATAGAGGATTAAGCAAGTGAAGCAATTGATTAGTTGAGTGGAAATTTGTTTAACTTTAGTAACACAAATAGAATTTAGTGCCAGCCAATGCCTACTTTTTGTTATTATGGGGTTACAAGTAGGGACAACAAGCCACATAGTAAACCAACTCATGCATTTAGAGCACTGTCTCTATCACCAAAACCGTGAACAAATGCTAAAACTTTACAACACACGTTGTCTAAGTGAAAAGAATAACAACTACACATAACATAATGTATACTTTAGTTTAGTTTAGTTTCCTACACAATTGTATATACCCCAACGCTATATTTAATTACAACCATCCAGTTGTTTCAGTTCTGAATGCAGGCCAAATAATTTTTAGAAAAAAGTCTTAATTATATACTTTATGTCACACTACTACAAGACTATACGTGTAGCAATACTCTCACTCTCTCTTTGTTGAATTAATTACAAGAGTAGGATTAAAAAGTCAATCAAGTTCATGATGATTGAGAATATTTTTAAAAATGAATCGGTGCTCCTAATAAGGCAAGGTTCATGCGATTATTGCTAAGACAAATTTCTGAAATATTGTTGAAAATTAAAAATAGGCCTTTTACAAAACAAGCAAAACAATTTTTTCTGGTCACATTAAATATTAGCAGTTGTTAGTTGATTTCAGTTTGTTAGATGTAATATTGTTTTCGTCAATCGATTAACTAGTTAGTTATTAGTTAGACATTGTAGTATATAAAGAATGATCTCTTATTCCTTGTGATTCAATTATATATAGAAAAATTTCATTTTCTCTCATACTTCTTGATTCATCAAGAAGCTTTCTTTTCATGGATTTTCTCATTCTTTCTTTCTTTATCAAAATTCATGGCATGACTCTATCGTTCTGACAAGCTTAGATATATTTTACTTACCCCTTACAAAATTGTTTCGGATAAAATTGAAGCATATTCTAATAATTTCTTTCATCTTTTCTCTCTATCCTTCTTTTCTAAAAGTAGTAAGTATATAGATAAGTATGGAGAGAAATTAGTTCATGTACTAAGAATTTTTTATATTAACATTATTCAACATTTATATATTAATCATTTCTGATTATTAAATAAAAGTAATATATATGAATAGTATACGTTTTATTGATCATATAACTATTTTACACCAACCATAAGAAATTGATATAGGAATAACATTATACTATTATAGTGTTAGGATGTAACATCCTTTTTTTGTTATAATAAATATTATGAAAAAGTATAACAAGTTAAGAAATAGAATATAAGTTAAGTTCCCCAACTACATGTGCCAATGTCAAAGAGTGATATCTTCTCTCATATTTGTTATGCATTGAGACAACTCACGCAATGTATGTGTCCACATGCTTGGCTTATCAGCATTCACAAAAACGTGCACATAACTAACTTTAGATAAGTGGCCACTGTAACTCACTTAAAAGTCTTCTATCTTTATTATACATCTCTTTATTGCTAACTTTAAGTATCCCCTCTTACTAAATAATATATGGTGACATTCATGCCATGGTTTCAAGGTAAAAGACGAACTAATAATGCTATTGTTATGTATTTAATTTTAATTTCATTTTTTATGGAATGGAGAAAATGAGAAATTTGGAACTCCCATGCCATAATTTAAAATCTAGTTTGGTAATTAAACTAACATTAACTTATATAAAAGAAGTTATAATTAAATCAAACTTAATGAAGTTAATCTGTCCATATATTTGCTTTAGGAACCGGCAAAATAAGTTCAAATTAAAACAGTTTGGTTAATTAGGTGAAACTGATTAGTTTTAAGAAAATAGATAAAACTAATGAATGCTGTACATCAAAAAATGAAAAAAAAGAAAGAAACATGACCAATAACTATAGGAGGTGGTGGACCTGGAAATATATTAATACTTACCTTGTTAGTGTATTCAAATTAATATTAAGAGACAGATAGCCAGACATATAACTTAATTTTTGGTGCATAGACATGTAATTTAATTGAAACATATAATATCAATTAAGTACCCTTTTTGAGTGTTAAAACTTAAAAATAAGCGAACTGTTTTGCTAATCCTTTATTCTTATCATTAATGGAACAAAGTGAAGATGTGGTAGTCAGTGTAAGTGAAAAAGAAAGATACTGAAAGAAAGAGATCTTTTAGCTTTATTATAATAAATTAATAAAATCAAAAGCACACAAAAGGAACCTAATCCACGATTTTTGGTTGTGGTGATACCAAACCCTAACTATTACTATAGCCATATATACACATTTCACACTTCAATCTTTCTATCTTTTCTCACGCACACACATATACCTCTTTGCCCTTGATTCTTTCACATCGCTTGGTTTCTCCGGTAAAAGAATAACAAAGCTATAACTTAGAGTCTTAGACCCTAAAGAATTAAAATTAAAAGAAATAAAAAAAATGAAAAGGAAATGAAGATGCTCTATCACTCACTTTTCGTGAATGAGAGGCAACTAAGAAAACTAGCCACTTACTCAAAGTATTCCAACTTCAACAATTAGATGATCATCATATACATCTCAAAATAGCAATTATTAATCAACCAAAGGAATAATCCAACAAAGAATGATAATTACTAATAATAATTGTAAATTAAAATAACAATAATAATGATTCACATTCTATCATTGATCAAAATAATAACTCTCCTCCCAAATATTCTCATCATGGCCTAATAATGGCAATCTACCAAAGCCGGAGAAGCAGACAACACTATAGATTTTTGGGTTGCCGGAAACTGAAACTTGGACTCTCGGAGATCCTCCTCCGGTGCCGGAAGGTTAAGATCCAATTCTAGTATATTCCTCTGGTGCTGAACTTCCGCTTTCACTGCTGCAAGAGCCTGAGTGGTGGTGGTGTTTGTGGCGGCTCTATGCCTCCTCATGTGTCCACCCAATGCTTGCCCTGATGTGAATTCTGAGCCACATATGGAACATTCATGAATCTTGGCCTTGTTAGTATTGAAAATTGATCTATTGGCCTGGTTCTCCAATTGAAACGAAATTGGAAGGGTAGTTTTGATGTGTGGTTTCCCAGCTTCTTCAAAATTATCATTATTGGTCAACACATGAGATTGCGGTTGTGGTTGCAATTGCGATAATGTTTTCTTTTCCTCCGGAAACACAAACTTAGGCTTTTTGTGACCAGCCCTATGGCCACCCAAAGCTTGAAAGGAAGGGAAGGTTCGGTTACAAGTTTTGCACTCATAAATAAAGAAATCAGTTTTGGTAATGTTTATAGCTGTAGCCATCTCTTCAAATTTCCCAGCACTAGTGCCACTGCTTCTACCTTTCTCTATCTTATTGTTATTACCACTACCATCATGATCATGCGATTTTTTCAAATGATCATGATGGTGGTGAGAATTTCCTCCACCACCTCGAGCGAGGAGGATCAAGCAGTTAGCCATGTCTTGGTCTTCTTGATCAGTACTCTCATAAGTGGTGGTTGAGGAACTACCCTCAGAATTAACACTTGAATGAGTGCATGTGGCTGCAGTGGCACCACCACAATCAGGGGACAAAAGCCTCAACCGTTTGGTACGTTTTCCCTTTGCCATGACCACCAAATTTTCCTCTCTTCCCAAACCTTGCTCCTTCTCCATTGATCTGACACAATAAAACAAACTACTAATGTTGCTAGTAAATGAGAACTGAACACAAACGTGATTATTTTATATATAAGAAACGAAAGTTATGGAAGTAGAGTAGAGAGAAAGAGACACACACTGAAGGTATGAGTATATGAGTGAAAAGAAGTGATATATCTGTGGCTATATATATTGGGTAAGGAGAGTGAGTGAATGGCAACAAAAGACTTTGAAAACAATCCTCCTTCTTATAACAGTTACTCTATTAAAATAAACAAATAAATTTAAATCATTTATATATATATCAATAATAAATATTTAGTTAAAAAAAATTGATTTAGACCATGTAATATTTCTCAACTCCACAAAAAGTATTGCATCCAAAATCTTCTTTGCATTTCCAACATTCGAAGTGTTATTAACATGAAAAGGTTCCTTTTCGTTTTTCACGCGCCTTTTTACCACGCTTCCATCACCACCACGCTTTTTTTCCTTCACTTCTGTTTTTCTTCTACTACTATTTTTTCATCCTTTTTTATTATTAAAAAAAAAACTATTTTTATAATTAAGAACCCTGCCAACTATTGTTGATGTGAGTGGAAGTGAACTCTTCCCTAAACTAATTTTGAGTTGAAATTATGAAGTCATCATTTTCAGAAGAAATTTATTTAGCATAGTTTAACATGTATGTGTAATTGTATATGTTAATATTGATCAAAGAAAAAAAAACAACACTTATTTAGGATTGTGGTTAAATATTATTATATATTTAAATAAATTTGGAATAAGTATATGATGTACATGAGTGAAGTCTCAATTTTCTAATTCATCCTTGAATTTATTTTGACATTTAACATTTCAGAAATTATCAAACGATTTTTAATCTGATTAAAACAATCACACTTAATCTACATTTCCAATCACATTAATGAGAAATATACAAATAATAAAAAAAATATAAATATAATTCAAATATAAAATATAAATATATATTAAATTTCAAAAATATTTAAAAAATGGAAAAAAGATGAACCTAAAAAAGAAATCAAATACTTGATATATTTTTTTATAATTGAATGAAATGTCATTCTATTCAGATATTATAACTTTATTATTTATTCCTTAGGGTTTTACTTTTATGAACGAATATTTTATTTTCCAATGTTGCGTATGCCTACCACATTGTATGGTAGTTGGGCTGGATGCATATTACTCATCCACGATTAAACAATGCAAATTCAAATCGGATTTCTTGAGTTTATTCAAGTGTGCAGTCTCACATTGAATATGCGGGGAGAAGTGAAAACATTTATAAGAAGAAAATGTCCATAAAACTAATGTCTTAAGGTTTTGGTTCAAGACGTAGTGTCTCATTTGCGACTCTTCAATCTTCCTATACTCATGTAACAATGACTCCTCGGATATTGTTGAGTTTATTCAAGTGTGAAGTTCTACATTGAATATGTGGGGAGAGTGAAAGAGATTGTTGACTTTAATGAGCATGAATGTAACTTGTGAGTTTTAGTATTATTGAAACATATATATGTCAACATAATTTTAGAGGGTATGAACGAAAAAATTAGGTTGAAATTAGAGATGGGGATTACTATGTGCTTGGGAGCTGAATCTGATTTTAGGTAACTGATAAAGTGGAAATATCTACCAGAGTTGGAGAATGGTTGGTAATAATTAACGTATAGAGTCCGTTTCACCTCTCATATGCTTATACCTTATTTACACTTTAACCCATTCAAGCAAAGTGACATTGCACTTTAATTAAAAGCATGTCAACCTTCATAAGTTCCATTCCTAATTAATAAAAGTGCTTATTCAATTAGAATTATTAGAGGTTGCTTTCAAGCAAACACTTTCATTCCAAAGAAATCAAATATACTAATACTTAATTACTATTATTATTTGGTATTTTTTTATCATTACCAAAATATTTGGCACCCATAAAGATTTTTTTTATGGTCAGACATTGAATCTAGGACTCTTCTCTATAATAATAATATTTATTTTTGTTGTTAGTATTTTGGTTGTGGGAAATTCTTTTATAAAATCAACATAGAAGTCTTCTTATATCATACGAAAATTGATAAATATTACAAACTAATAGTTTATTTTGATTTTGTAAGAAATTGTCTCATTATTCATTACTTTAGGTCGTAGTATATATGATTATATGATAGGAAGTGATCACTCTGAACAAGAAAAGAAATGAACATGTAAGTGGCATGACATGTGTAGGATTCGGTTATTAAATTAAATAAGGACTATAAGGAGGGTACATGTAGCATGCAAGTATGCAAGACTTTAGGACGGTTCCTACTCAATAACGCATGATTACTTGTTTTGAATGATGTCTCATTCTATGTTCTAAATAAATTAAAATATGACTTTTTGTTATTTTTTGTTTTTAAAATTTTTATTTTATTTAAATGGCAAAATGTGATAAGTTTGAGACATAAAATAAGACATGGTTGGTAATAAATGATCAACAATATGCTTCCTTTTAATTCCCTTTCAGTTAAGCTTTGCCTTCTGCTTTAAGGCACATTGACCCAGCAGTTCATCCATCACAATAATAAATTATGGCTAAAATATGCTAATGGTTTCACATTTCCAAATGGGGGTTTTAGTTGAATTTTAATAATCAATTTTATTTAGCTTAGCTTCTATAGAAGACATTTTTTGTTATCAACTAAAATATCATCATGTTGAAAGAATGTGCTTTTCACGCTGTTGATGCAAGAAGT
Source organism: Lupinus angustifolius (assembly GCF_001865875.1). Lineage (NCBI taxonomy): Eukaryota > Viridiplantae > Streptophyta > Magnoliopsida > Fabales > Fabaceae > Lupinus > Lupinus angustifolius. The sequence continues at coordinate 2,803,907 of NC_032021.1, read as the reverse complement.
TAAATATAATGCATGTATAAGGTCATTGAGTATATTATAAGCTAATCAACTACCTTATTATGTGACAAAATATAAGTTGTTGTGTTTGATAAGTAAGCTTATTTAATAAATTGATAACTTATATCTCAATATTTATAATCAATAATCCAATTGAGATAAATTATGACTTTTAAGTTAGTAACTTATTTCATTCTATATGTATCAATTAATTTTACTTAATCGACTAGATTATCTAATCTTACATTTTTTTTACTCCTAACTTATAAGCTTTTAACTAAATGAGATAGTCTTGTCAAATAAATCATTGTTGATGAGTGGAATAGACCAAAATATGCCAACCCAAGTTTGATTTTTTTAAAATGTAGCAAACCACGCCACATGGTGAGGGTAGAACTATACCATACAAACTAATACTAATTTAGATAATTTGATATATTGATTTGCTAGAAGGTTAGCATAAAAGAAAACTGAAGGAGATAGAAATAGTGATAGAGATTGAAGTGTTCCAATATTCTACAGTGGTCCTAAATTTATTAATAAAATGTTAGTTGTTGATCATTTTAATTCAATTAAATCATTGACTTGATCACCTCCACTAAGTCATGGTCCACTGATAGGTGAGGCATATAGTATATTACTCACTGGGTTGTAACCCATAACCTGTATAATACCCCATTCAAAATAACAATGTACACTTAATAGTGAAAAAATATACAAAATAATAAAAGGATTCCATTGTTAGATGTATATATAGGATTTTGAATTTCAAATCAACTGTAAATGAAATATCTAATTAACTTCATTTCCATAACCCAAATCCTCTATATGGGTGATAATATGGGTTAGCACGTCCTTGTCTGACCCACCAAAATATGGGTTAGCTCGACTCGACCCTTATTGTTAAAATGGCTCAAAATATAAGCCTAATCCATATTTGATAAGGTTGAAGTTTTTCTTTTCAAAAGACTAATTTATAACCAACTCAATCACAATTTCAAAAATAAATAATCATTACGCCTCATAAATGTTATTTAAAACAAAAATCACAAATAAAAGTTCACAACAACATATCATCTTAGTTTAAAACTTATGAGTTCTAAACAACAATCTAGCATAATCTTAAACTTTTAGACTCTTAGTTTATAATAAAATTTCTAACTCATAAGTTTTAAATATTAGATATTTTGTTCGAAAAATATGCCTCTACTTTTTTATTACTACCCTCATCAACGTCTTTCAAATCTTTTTCTTCTTCACCATCTAGAACAAATAAATGATAATTACATTCTTGATCATAAGTTGATGAAATTTTCATAGGTACATTCTTGTTGATGAAATTTAACGTATTTAAATAATAATTACATTCTCGGTCATTGGTTTCATAACAAAATGAAAATTATTAGAACAAATAATTTGATCATGGTTGCCATAAAGAGGTACAATTATGGGTGACAATACGTGTCAGCCCGGCCTAGTTCGGCCTAGTCTGCCTTTGGCCCGTCAAAATATGGGCTGACCTAGTCCAACCTTATTGCTAAAAGGGCTCAAATCCTTATATTGTCATCCCTGATCCTCTGTATACCAAAAGCTTTTTTTGTCTCTATACTAATTCAATAGTATTTTGCCTAGTAATAAATAACACATCTCATTTAATAATTTATTATTAATTATCATACTAACACATTTATGTATATAATAAATCATCATTGAGTTGATATAAAGGCATAATAAAGAACTTTTGGTATAGAAATTCTAGATTCTCATTTACACACTATTGGATTGGTGTCTCTACTATAATTAAATATTAAGTCAATTTATAGTGATGTTTATGCCATAGCACTACTAACGTTATGACCACTATTCTAGCTACTACACTATCTTTCTATTTGAGAGAAGTACTTGTTGTTATTGTATTTTATATGTTTCTGGCTTAGATCTAAACTAGTCCATTTTTTGGGGTTCATAAACCGGTGACCCACTTCTTATATACCATATTTTGTGTATATACTGTTTAATTTACATGTTCCAAAAGATCAAGAAAGTGGGTTTGGTTCGATTTCATATTCAAGTTTGTATGATTTGAATATCAATTAATTGTAAATTGTAATTGAGAGAGAAGTTACTTGAATCTATATATCCAGATATAAGCTAATTGGTAAATACAGGAGCTTAATTAGAAACCAAGTCAACAAGTAACTATTGGAACTTACTCTTTGTCACGTTTTTGTTTTAATATCTTTCGTATTTTTTAACAGATCAATCCGTACCTTATGCATCTTGGACTATTTTAATATTTAATACTAATGATAATTATAATGTATAAACAAAAAATGAAATATAGATATAAAATTAATTAAGCTCTTTAATTAATATTGTCTATCTTAAACATGTATGTTGAATATGTATATATATTCGAACTGATAGTATATATATTATACTATTTAATTAATGTGCATTGATAGTGTAAAAGGTGGTGTATAGTTTTTTATGCTTCAATCATCTAGCATTTATTTTTATTTAAAAATCACTCATTTTTAATATATGAAATATTCCAATGTAAATGGTAAATAATGTGCTACTAATATAAAACATCTTTTCTATAAAATTGAATATAACAGTCTGAGCTTGAATGCATGTACTTATGTTTAATGTTTCAAACTGGCTTGACTCTTGAACATTATAATATGATATTATATGTCTATGGTATGTAATTATCAAATATGCAGATCTAGTATAAATTAATGGAATTCACACACCAAAAAACTAATGGAATTGAAAAAATAGTCTCCCCAAATTAATGCCAACGAAGATTCAGCCACTTAATATAGGAATATATAAATAGGTAACATGCATTTCAGCAGCTAGCGGAAGGTTCAATGTACAGTGAAGTATATATGCTGAATAAAAAGAATGGAAATGAGAGAAAAAAGACAGATTCTTAGCAAATTGAATGTGGCAAGTTATGTTGTGTGACGCACGTAATGTACCATATACTTAATCTCTATAATGGAATGTATCTCACATTTTTTTCATTGTATTTGTCATCATCAAATATATATTTAAATTAAAAAATTAATTATTAAATATTTTTTCGACCAATCACACATAATGATACATACAATGATACAAATTGTGAGCCAAAATATATACTTATCACTCTCCCCCAGGATCAAGTAAGTACCCATCTTTTGAAAAAAGTAGCTAGGGAATATTAATTAAGAAGAGCAACTAAAAAGATGAGAAGGGTAAGGAGCCAGTGGATCAGAAAGTACAACATTCTTCTTTGTCCCTTTAGTAATGTTCAATTTGGGAATAGAAAAGTGACCACTCAGCAATCTTCAATTTAAGTCCATGCTACAATATTATATTTAACTTACTCAATTTCTCACTGACGTAACTTTAACAAATATAATTATGTGGCAAAATAATAACAGATAAATGTTGGTGAGTGATTACATTTAGCATCACCAAAATAGAATAAATAAAAAGTGAAGCAAAAAGCATAAAAAGTAGTACATGTCTAGATTTCATTAAATAAGAATTAGAATTCAAATCTTTCATTATAAAAAGATATTAGCTGGAAAACTAAATTTGCTATGTTATTGGCTCGAATATAATTATCTCCCATATTATATAAACAATTTAATTTTATTTGAATTGCTCATTGAAGTATAATCACCAATGACTGATATTGGAAATGAACAAATCAATTTGATTTCATCTACCCTAATTTAATCTCATAAATATATGTCAATGACTCCTCACTATAAATTAAATATCCATTCTCCACCTCATTTTCATTCATCTCACTCTCAATTTTACTATCAACTCCCCTCTACAAATAAAATATCATTTTCACATATTCATGGTTATAAATAAAATATGTTTTTCATTCACTTTGCTTATTTTGTAATAAAACCAGCTAATAATAGATGAGACAAAGATCACATATCTCGAATGATATCTCATTTCCTATCCCGAGTTAATTAAAATAACCCAAATGATGTTTTATTGATCCGAAATAGATAATGAAACATTGTTGGAGATAGATGATTGTTGTCTGAGAAGGGAGTGGGAGGATATGTAGGTGGACTTCATAAAATTCCTATATAGTATATATTTTAAGTGATATACTAGATGGACATACACTTTTAACACACCAGCATTTAGCACAAAGATAGTGAAAGTAGTGGACTTAATAATAACTCCAACTCCACTTTCAATAGTTCACACGTCATTGAGGGAGAGAAGCGTGTGAACCACTCATGGGAACAAACAAGTAAAATAGCAAGTGAAACCACCTCAAGAAAATAAATATCATATTGCTATGTTTTTAGTTATGTGATTTTTCTTTGGCAGTGAGCCAACTACCTTTGAAAGGGAACATTTTTTCATAATATAAACATCATTATTATTTATGCCAAACTTCTCCAACCACAACAAAAAACACACCCACGCTTTATTTTCTAATTGGAGACAAAATCCCACTTTACAATAATGATGCTAGTAGAATGGTTCTGAAGTAATTAATCCATGTCATTATGCACCTTAATATTAAAGTGAAAAGGTTTTAAAGAACACATCTATGAAACCAAATATTTTATATAGTTGCTAATTAAGGTGTTCAAAAGTGTATAGTTATTGTGAGGAACTAGTTGTGCAGGTGCAACTACTATACAATGCAATTAGCTTGGTATTGCTTATATCCAAAGTCAAGTTGAATGTCAGACAGAAAACTAGTAAACCTAATAGGCTAACACACTCCAACTCTTCACAATCGATAAATGACAAAATGGTTCGTTGTAACTAATTAAGCATGCACAATCTCCACTTTCATTACTAAAAGAAACAAATACTTTGAACTCTTGACTTGGTAACTAATTAAAGGGATTATTTTACAAAATGTATCACCGTATGTATTATTAATTGTATTTGATTACTATTTATAACTGATAACAAATAGAATGACAAATATAAGACATCCAATAAAAGCATATGTGTAGAATATAATCAGTATATTGTCTATGGTTACAATTTCTTGAACGCTGAAACTAAAATTATCACCACAAACTTTTAACACTTTATACCCATTTTTATAATTAACTAGCATGTCATCTTTTTTATATCCTGGACATGAGGCAATCTTGTCCGAGCTGGGAACATCCATATGAATGTGGGTTAACTCTAGTGGATATTTTTTATCCACAAGACTCGAATCCAAAATCTTGCTTAAAGAGAATCAAACATGTACCACTTGAACCAACACTCGTTCATATAGCATATCTTCTTTTGCAAAGGAAAAAATAATATAATATTAAAGATGCATTTAAACATAAATAGTTTTGTTAATAGGTATAGGCAATAGCAATGATTAAGTAACCCAAAAAAGTAAAGCTTTTTTTTAGGTATTTCTAAAAAAAGGTTTTACTTTTAATACAAACTTTATGCTATTAAAAGCCTTTGTGAGAAGATAAAGAAGTAAAAACATCTTAATCTATTAAATACCCAATTCTTCAATACAAACTTTATTTTTTTGGGTTTCTTTCCTCTTTTTTCTTTTTATACTAACAAGAGTATTCTCTCATCCTTTTGGGTAAGAAATTAATCTCTTTCAAAATTCATAGTTGTCCATTTGGTCATCCTAAAAATCTAGTGAGCTATTTCTTATTACCATTAGAACAATGCTTACAAAAACTGAAATATGAACTGGTACTTTCTGAAAAGCATAAATTAATGTGTAATTATAAATTTGACCATTATGAATATGATAAACTAGAAATATACATTCTAAATCTAAGGTACTCAAACTTTGAAATCTTCATTTAAGCCAGAATGTTCTCACTAAATGATCTACATGTTTGGTGGTAGAAATGTTAAATGTAATATTGAACAATTATTAATTAGAGCGGACACCATTGCGAGTCTTTAGTGTATTAATTTAGACAGTCACGCTTAAACTTTCATTTCATTTGTCCCATAATTGACAGAACTGAATTAGTGTAATGTATGTAACATACAAGTATAATATAACAGTCAAAGAAGCAAAATTTGGATATGCTTATGCATAATTACTAATAGTGCAGACTGCAGAGTAACAATAACTATTTTTTTTACACAAGTATATTTTCGATTCACCACAGGATATGAACAATGCTATCATATTTATCTTTTATTGAGGGTAAACTTTATGCTTCATATTTCAGTGTTTACATTGGTAGCTGAAGAAAACAGACAACACTAGGTCATCATGCTTCATAGAACATGTCCAACCGAAGAGAGCAACAATCAGATAAAATAACATGGCTACTACAAAATAATTTGTTGCATTTATACTGGAGTCAAACCAACCACACCTGCAAACAAAGTAAGCACAGCATGTAACATTAGCATACATAGAGGATGAACATAAACTTTATGATACAGAGATATCTACGTATAATATAATACATATAGCAGACATATGAACCAGCAGATTTTGAGTATTAGACCTTTGAATGGAATAACCGATGCCCGAAAAATGATAGTCACTAATATGTGCTCCTAAAGCTTCTTCGCATCAAATCTTATGTTTTAAGACACATTGCAAGTTTGGTTCATAGATTATATCCATCAATAAGTTTAGTGTATTTTTGTTTGTAATTTACTTTTCAAATTCAAGTTTAATCTCCAGCCAATATTTTATATTCAAGGGGGCAATAAAATGAGAAATTGCAGATATATTCCTTGTTTTAGTTGGACACCCTGCAGTTATATCATTTCCTCAAGTCTAAAAGCATACAAAGATCTTCTAAAGTCTAGACTTCAGGTTACCGTTTGTGTTGATCATTTATGTGCATGAACTAACATTTAGCAACATATGTGTCAATAAGCCATATCTCAATTCAATTTAGCAGTAGATAGTATTCATCTGGCTATAGATCTGAATCCAGCTTACTCAACATACCTAAATGCACAACTTTAAAAAATTACTTCTAGAGTTTGCTTCTATTTCATCTAATAGTGTGCATTATTTTTTGACATCAGTTTCTGAGGAAACAAATTGTATTTTTTGTTATCAAGAATAAAAAACCATCACAGCTATAGAAAATTAATCATCTGAGAAGATCACAGCAAAGAGTGAATCAAATAAATATGAAAAAAGATGGAACGTTTTTAATTCATATTTTTCTTCATACCACATGCTAATCTTCCACCAGCATTTCCAGTGGTCAAACTAAGTTCATGGCCACCTGCAAAAAGTATAAGCAAATGCAGATGAGAATAAAGTAAAAATACTCCAGTTATGACTAACACGGTATACATCATATACAAGCCAAAAATTGCAAATGTGAGATATAATTATAATATGTCAACAAGAAAATGAAAACCCAATTTCATTTTCAGGTCATCCTCTCTTGTAACAATTATACATCCTTTGCACATTCATCTACTGTTTACTTGAGTAAGACAAAGGGTGCTGAAGCATGTGACATTAATTTCCTCTATAACACAATTGTAAAGCAAATACAAATTAAACTTTAAAATGGATTATCTAACCCTTTCCAAGGTCATCCTCAAGCTCATGAACCACTAAGGCTCTTCCAACTACAGAATTGGGGCCAGTGAGTGGTACCTGCATATTTTATACCAAGCAACACAATTAGTTACCGCGAGACAGGATGTAAGGAATTACAGTTCCTAAAAAATGATTTGAGACTTGCAGATATATAGATGTAAGGAATTAGAGTTCCTAAAAAATGATTTGAAATTTGCAGATATATAGACCACGGGTTGAAAAACTTGTCAAAAGATCGACTACTATATCAATACACAGGTTACAAAAGGCACCTGGTTATCCACAATTGTTGCCTCTGCAACCCCTGAATTACAAAAATGGCAAATGATACATAAACAGGTCCAGAGAGTATTCCAAATTAGAAAAAGCAAAAAACGAAGGGGAACATGTATTACCATCTGCATTAGCAACTATGTTTCCCAGGTCACCCGCATGACGGACTTCATCCTCAGGAGCACCATGTGTTAGCTTATCAGGATTAAAATGAGGTCCTAAATATATCATTCAAGATTCAAGAAACAAACACTTCTAAGCAACTTCCTTCAATAGAACTATATAGCAAGAAAAGAAAACTACGAGGTAAAAATGGAAACTAAGCTCAGGCTCTGGTCATACCTGTTGATATGCAGCCATTGGTGGTATCACCATACTCATGCTGCAAGGCATAACATCACGAGTTAGAAAACTATTAGGAAGGGAACAATATAAACTAACAGCAGCATAAAATACTCACCAAGTGAAAACCATGAAGCCCTGGGGTAAGACCAGAAACACGGACATTAACGGTTGTTGGGCCTGCACATAACAAAGGTAGTAATTAGAAGTTAGAACAATGATGAAACATTTGGGAGAGCTTGTTTTCCTTTATCTTACAATAAATGCACCTTAAGTAGGCATTTGGAAGAGCTTATGACCTTCCTCTGAACTCTTCTAGCTTATTTCAGTAAGCTTGTCAGAGAAGCAAATGAATTAAGCTAAAAAAAGCTTATAGAAAGGATAAGCTCCATGTGATGAACACTTACTGAATAAGAGCCTAAAAAGCTATTTACCCAAAAACATGCCCAAAAATGTGAACTAGTTCCACATAGAAAAACATTAGAGAAATCGGAAATATAGATACAATACACATAATTTTAATGGAATAATGCATAAGCAATGATAAAGATATCTCTGGGACCAATGGCCTTGTACCACACAATAGTTCCTCATTTTTTACAGCAAAAGCAATAAAAAAAACTTAAAAAAGAAAGTTATATAGTGGCACTGTGGCATGCTCAAACTAAACGACACAGTATTGGAGTCTTACTAATAAACCCCTTTCCTAATTGCCTTCCTCTGTTAGTACACTTCTCATACCCTAAAATCACATTAATGATTTTAAGCCTATAAAAGAATGAAGAACAGATGAAGGTACTTTTTTTTATCTTGTATATATTTGTTGTTACTTTGAATTAATGTTATTTTGAAACAATTATGTTTATCTCTATATGCATTTAATTGTTAATTGAATTTTTTTGATTAAATATTGTAGCTCCCCAAAATTTGAAGTCAAGATCCACCAATGACAGCGCATAAACCATTGAACCGAATCTAGGTGTAACTATTTATCTTAGAAACTTGTTACTCTGAAAGAATACAATTCTGTACCAAAAAGGGCGTTTCATAATGCAGTACAGTTTATAAGCTCTCGTGATCTTTAACTATTAATGTTCAGTCTCATAATGCATTCATTTCCATTTCTCATCAGACCCAGCAAAGCATTTCTGAAATTGGAGAAGTGAATAGCTCAAAATTGAAGTCTTTCATCGAATTAAAGTAATCACAATTGATAATAATATTATAACATGCAATGGGAATATCACACCCGGAGAATTGAAATGAAAAAATAGTGAAATAAGAAGGAAGGAATAGGTGCGAATGTATGAACCATCATCTTCTTGGGTGAGGGTGACAACGCCTTCGACGGTGGAGCTTCCCTTGAGGACGGCGACGGCTTTCTTGGCGGCGGCGGCGACGGTGAGGGGCTTGGAGGAGGAGGTGGTAGGTGATAGGGTTAGGGATTGGGGAGAGAGCTTGAGGGAGAGAGAGGAGAAAGATGAATTGAGAAATGGGTTAGGGAAAGGTGATAGAACAGTGTGGGATGCCATGGCTGCTAATGCTGGTTGCATTATGAGCTTGAGGTGTTCGTAATAATGCTACTAAGAGTAAGGAAAATTTATAGGATCTATTTTAGGGGAGTGCAGTTTTTCTTTTAGTATTAAGAGTAAATTTATATTATTGTGATAAACATAAGAAAACAAATAGTAATTGTATATGATATTTTTTTTATTTTTTGACATCATTTCTCTCTTTAGTATTGGAGATGAGTCTCATTCGTATTTTAGAATGTCTGATAGTTCTTAAGTATTAATGAGAGTGTGGGATATGTTTTTGTCCCTAAACAAAGAATCATTGTGTAATTGGAGCATCTTTTTATTTCTACAAAGCTTTTAAAATAATAAAAAATAAAGGTAAAAATATATTAACCAAGAATGAAATGGTACAATGAATTTGAGAAAGTGGAATGTGAAATTAGATAGTGAATGACCACATGACTTTTTTGAGGGAGTGGGAGTTGAATGGTTGAGTGAAAGGAGTGAGTTGAGAAAAGAGAATTCAAGGAGCGAGTGGAATGAGTAGGTGGTAGACATACCTTTGAGTGAGTGTCATTTAAATTAGATATCGATCAACTTTCACTTGAAAGAGTACTCTTAAAATATAAATATAGGATAAATGGTGGGTTCAATTAAAGGACAGATGGAAAGTTACACTATTAGAGTGAAAATAAGAAAAATTAGTAAACTTATTGGGAAATATTAACAATTATAAAAAAGAGAAAGATAAATGCATTAACAATATATAAAGTTTATATATAATTATTGCATTATTCATCTATGTATACATTTTTTTTCTTTATAAAATTAAAATGTTATTTATATATAATATTGTTATTGATAATGATTATATTTGTTAACCAGCACCTAGACTCCTACACATTTAAGAATAGAGATCATTTATCTTATTTGATATTTTCATTCAATTAAAAAGTGATATTTTATTAAAAAAGTTATAAAAATATAAATTAATATTTTATTGAAGTATAGATGATCTAATAGTCTTTTATTAACTAAATTTAATTGTTATTAAATAATAAATGAAAATATTTTTCATAGTAAATGAAAACTTTAAATACATTAAACATACATTTTTAATACAAATTTTTTTTACAGCATTTACTATTGTCTCAAACTCAGAATTCACAACTAAGTAAAGATATTTATTGAGTTCACCAACAAAAGTTGAATGATATTCTTTTGACAACAGAATAGGAATCTAGTTATTGTGTAGAGACTATGAACCAAATTAATAATACAAATACATAATTGGATTGTTGAAAATAAACATGATCAATAACCAACAAGGTACATTGCTCCACGGTTATGACGGCCTCTCACTCACAATGGATGTATATATTTAAGAGAATAAAATATTTTTTTGATAAAATAAATTATCTGATCTGAGTATTAAAATTATAATATATGTCAAATTTTGGTAACTATAAGAGATAATTTATATCCTAACTTTATTTTTATTTTTTTACTAGCAAAAATATATATTCACCATAAAGAACTAATCTTTGCAGGATTATCCAAACAAATATTATTCATAAAAGTCAGGAATCCTAACACCACTGAACCAATATCTGGGTGATATTGTCATTATTTAAATTCCTGCCATCTCTTCTGTATAATTCTCGTGTGGTACAAGTTAACGTCGGTTTATATACATTTTTATCTTCTTACGTGTATCTGAGTCAGCTAGCAGATAAAGAAAAGGTTCTGAGACACAAAATTAAAGGCGACATTAATAATAAATGTAATATTTAAATGCCACTTTCTCTCTTACGTATAAATACTCCTAATGCAACAAACTACCTTAACATAACAACAAAACTACTCAGTGTTTTTCTGCTTTCAACTTTCACACACACTATGGAAACCAAACCAGATCATGTTTCATCTCCTTTTATACCTCTCTCTTCTCACCTAAGCTCTTCAATTCTTTCTTCTATGGAAGAACTTGGAATTAACAACTTTGGGTATGTAACTATGTACCCTTTAGTGCTTTAACTTTACCCTTTTCAATTGTTATCCATTGTATTTGGTTGACTTCATTTCTTTGTTTTTATAATGATTCAGAATAAAAAATGAGATAAATTTATGATCTTTCTTAACCCCATTTTGTTTGAATTAGGTGCATGCATTACAGGAGGAGATGCAAGATTAGAGCACCGTGTTGTGATGAGGTTTTTGATTGTAGGCATTGCCATAATGAAGTTAAGGTAATATATAAACTCATGTTGTGTTTTTTCTCTAAGCTTCTTTGTGTTGAGAATGTTTTCTTATCTCAAATATGTATCTTACCCTTTTTATTTTATTTTTGTTTGGACAGAACTCTATGGAGACTAATCCTGTGGATAGACATGAAATCCCGCGCCATGAAGTGAAAAAGGTTTAATCTGTTTAATCCTTATTACTTCTGAGTTCTTGAATTAATTTGAATTGCATGTTATTTCTTTTGGCAAGTGCTATATACATTGTATACCTTGGAGTAATTCTTATATGTTTCATTGTAAATTTTTTTAACTATATCTTTACCAATAAAAAGGTTCTTTTGTCATAAACCCATAACGCATTTGCTTTACTCTTCAGTCCTTGTAATTAGCTCAATTTACCTTATTAGCAAGAAAATTGTCATTTTTATGTATAATATGATTGAAAATTCATGATAACTCTGTACCTTCTTTTATGTTAGAGAAGAAAATATTTAATAATTATGTAGTCGTTCTTATCATATTTTTCATCCAGTTTGGTTGATTTTCAGGTCATCTGCTCCTTATGTGATACAGAACAAAATGTGAGTTTTCAAAAAATAATGTAACATAATTATCAATTGTTGTTATATATGCCTGCAGCTATTGATCTGTTCATTGTTTCTCATGCTCTCAGGTTCAACAGTACTGCATCAACTGTGGAGTATGTTTGGGCAAGTATTTTTGTGGTACATGCAAATTCTTCGATGACGATGTAAGTTTTCCAGTGTAATGAATATTGTGGTGGATGCATTGACACTCCCAAATGTCTATTCACATTCCTCATTGACGAATCACAAATATATAACATAAAAAATATATAAAATACGATTAGTTAGTGTGGAGTGTGTATCGGCACTTTGGCGTGCCAATGGCTCAACCTTACAAATTGAATGCATACCAATTTCCTTTTACAAGTTTCACTCGTGCATATTGCATTAAATGATTGCCCAATCCTTTAGATTTCAAAGGAGCAATACCACTGTGAAGAATGTGGCATCTGCAGGTAAATTTCTTCAACCATTTCTGCAAACCTATGTACTTAATTTTTAGTTATGCTTAACAGAATTTGATCAATCATGTCCTGTATAATTGTTTTTACAGAACCGGAGGCAGGGATAACTTTTTTCACTGTGAGAAATGTGGTAAGTTCATTGTTCCAAATGCTTTGTTTAAAGTTACTTTTCTGCAAGTTAACCCATGTTTTTTTAGGATGTTGCTACTCCAAGATAATGGAAAAGGGGCATCCTTGTGTGGAAAGAGCAATGCATCACAATTGCCCCATTTGCTTTGAGGTAAACAAACCACTAGTACTATTATAGTTTGAACTCTGAACTTTTTAGAATAAACTTGACTCATTTCAAGTGAGTTGATTTTTTTGTATTTCTTTGTTTCTCATTTGCAGTATCTATTTGAAACGTTAAGAGATATTACCGTCTTACCTTGCGGGCATACCATACATGTAGAGTGTGTTAGAGAGATGGAACAACATCAAAGGTAAGAATGAGGGATTGAAATGATGTAATTCTGGTATATATAGCTTTTACAGATTCCATTGTGCAATATACATACAATGCTGCCATGAAGCCAGTGTTATACACCTCCGATCAATTTTCGACATATATAGTTTTGATTCATTCTTTGAACATTCAGGTATTCATGCCCCGTTTGCTCAAAATCCATGTGTGATATGACAAATTTGTGGAAGAAGTTTGATGAAGTGGTATGCAGATGACAATTTGTTTTTCTCTTTTAAGAGCACATGATTGCATCGAAATATTCCGTCTTTTGCACAATGTAATGACATTTTTGTATTAAAATTTTGGTCAGATTGCCTCAACTCCAATGCCTAAAATGTACAAAGATAAGATGGTAAGTAATAGCCTCCAACTCCAAAGCTTTTGACTTATATCTTGAGTCTCTAAGTCTCTAAGTCTCTAACTGTGGCCCTATATGAAATCAGGTTTGGATATTATGCAATGACTGTGGAGAAAACTCTCATGTGCAATTCCATATAGTAGGACATAAGTGCAAGTCATGCAAGTCATACAACACGAGGCGGATACAGGGAAACCCGGGTACCTCATGCTCATCTAGAATGTCTGAGATGATTAGATGAACATTGGGTTAAGGAGAAATATCTATTCTAAGCCTTGCTTTTCATCTGAGGTGGAAACAACTCTTTCTGAGCACCATTATCTCCGTAGTTTCTCGATTCGCATTTTGTCCGATGACATCGGAATCGGGCACAAAGCTTTCTCATCAAGAAAGCAATCAAGTTTTCCAACTTTTGTTCATAGAGATTTTTTTCTGCGATGTTAGTTATTCTTCTAAAGGTGGCATAGTTCCAATCCAAATGTTGTCCTGCATAGTGATTCATATAGTTGAAGTATAAGAAGCTTTCTTTACAAATGCCATCAGATTTAGTGTTTTTCTGGAAATTAAAATCAAGGTTGAAGCAAGTTTGGAGCAGCAAGCTTATTTGTTCATGTATGAAATGATGTGTGATTGTGGCATAACTTCAATCTTGAGTTGCATTAACCCAAGCCTTGTCACTCAACATTCTTCATATGTAATTATCATTACACTATCCTCCCATATGAGTGTAACTTTTGAGATTAGATAGATGCCGGAGTATAATTAAATTATATCCAAAGAGAGGTTTAAAATTGAATGAAAGGTTCATGAATAAGTTTATTATCAAAGTATTGACAACTCATTAAAAAAAAACCCATTTTTACACTCATTTCAAATCAACCATTAAAATCAAATTAAGTTGGGCCTTGTTTACATTATCATTATCTACATGTCTTAGAAATCACTAAGTTTAGACACAGTGTTGATGGTATTAGATTTTGTATGTATTTTCTGTGTGACTCGTTCCACTTGATGAATAAGTGGATGAGTGTAATGTTTATGAACTATATTTTTAAATATTTTATATATTTTTGATATATCTTCAATCATTCATTTATATATTTTTTTGAAAGTCAATGGTAATTAAATTTAACTGGTGGAAGATGTAGTGTATAAAACTGAGTTTAAAATTTATGCACTGACATTGTAAAGTTTTTTACACTATCGGCACACCATTCACCATGGATTTGTAATACTTTTGTTTGAAAGTCAAGACTAGCTAACATATGAATAGTGGGGATTTACCATGAGAGTGAATATATTTTCCTATAAGTGAGAGTGTAATACTAATATCTGTACACTATGAGTGTAAAGTGTAAATATTTATACATAGGCAATAATTATCCACCATTTATTTATATATTTTTTGAAGAGTTAATGATAATTAAATATGAATAGTGGATGATGCACTGATATTATCTTCTCATGCTAGAAGATAAATTATCTCCTCAAGCCACTAAAATCCTAAAATCATGACACATTTCCTATTTAATTATTGTGTTTAAAAAAATTTAAAAACTAAAAAAATAGTACATGATTTAAGCTACTAAAACAGATAAATTCTCTCATTCTTTACTATCTTCCTTCAAATAGAAATATGGAGTACTTATCCCCATTAATTCTCCTACAACATTTATCTCAAAACTTATATAAAGCAAGTTCTATTTATCGTAGTATCCATTATAATGCATATAATTTTTCCTTTTAATTTTTTTATTTTCACAACTAGGTGGGTGGGGCAATTTATCACATGGTAATTATAAGTGGGTTGGATTTGTCCCAAGTCACGGTTTAAAGTGCACTATTGCAGCTCCTGAACCAAAAAAATAAGAAAATTAAACTAATCTCTCTAATGATTGTTAAAATTATACTTATTATCATTCTAGTTTGCATCCCTAAACAAACTTTACCTCTAATTCATAAGCTTTTGCTTGGTAAAGTTTAACAAAATTGACAAATTATATAATACATACAAAACATGATACTTTTAATAGCAACAATGTAAATTTTTAAGCACTAAATACATTTAACATAACCAAATACCTCACTAAAAATTTGACTTCCCTTCCATTTTACGGGTGGAGAACACTAAAGACTAGAAGGATGGTGAACATAATTTTGACAAACTTAAAAGAGATCATTTTAATTTTCCATTTACATATTGTTCAATACGAGTTATCTTAGCGTGCAACAGGTGAATACGTCTAATTTTCAACTCACAAATAACCATATTTCTTTGACATTTCTAATGCTGATTAGTTGCATTTAATGAAGGAAGTTATGATTTTGTGGCATACATGTCATCAAGTTTTTCTTTGTTTACCTCCATTTTGCTATTTAACTTAAGAAATAATAATGACATTTTATAATTCTTGTTGTAGAATGTTTGGTGCCCTTGCGAGGTAAAGGAGAGTGAGAGGAGAAAAAAAGGGTCCCCAAATTTGGATTTCATGTGAATTAATATTTTAATTAATAATTAATAAAAAGTGAGAGTTGTCTCATAGGATGCTAAAAGCGGAAGCACAAAAAAATTAAAAAAAAGAAAAAACGAAGAGTGAGTTTGAAGAACAAAGCACACAGCTTTTTTTATCGGGTACATATCTTGGTTAAATATAAAGATTTTGAAAACTCAGATGAGATCCACGACTTTGAGGAAATTCATGGTACATCTTTTTTAGGGAATTCGTGGTACAACTTTTTTAGGAAACTCGTGGATAAGATCCACGACTTTGAGGAAGTCGTGGACCAGTAATGTGACTTTCCTGATACATTCTCTCTCCTCCTTTGAAGTTATATTTCTCATCCACGATTTTCACTTTTTTTAGAAGTTGTATACCCTAAAGACGATTTTCATTATATATAAATAACAAAAATGTTTTCTAGTCTAGTGGTTCTTGGTTTATATACAATATGTCAGAGAAGTCGCATTCCTGGTCCACGACTTCCCTAAAAACTATACTACTTCCATAAATATTTTGAAACATATATCAAACGTGTAATAATGTAGTTTGACTATACTATTCACGTAAATTTCCTTTTAAAAATACATCATGTTTACCTACCATAATGTTTTTTGTTTCTCACTTTTGTTTTACTTTTTGATTAAAATCGTGTTTAGGATACACGACTTCTAAAAAAAGTGAAGTCGAATATGATACACGACTTTCATAAAGGAGAGAATGTGTCAGGGAAGTCGCGTTCCTGGTCCACGACTTCCCCAAAGTCGTTAATCTCATCCATGAGTTCCCTAAAAACTATATTACTTCCATAAATATTTTGAAGCATAGATCAAACATGTAATAGTGTAGTTTGACTATATTATCTGTGTAAATTTCCTTTTAAAAATACATCATGTTTACCTACCATAATGTTTTTTTTGTTTCTCGCTTTTGTTTTACTTTTTACTTTTTGATTCCTTTACTATTTACTTGCTGGGTCCCACTTGGGGAGAGAACCACCTAACATGGTGCCCTAATGAGCAGTGTAGTTAGTATTATAGGGGCAGCCCTCATAATTATTGTTCATTGCTTGACATGATTTATTCACCATAATTGATTGGGTGAACATGGGTCAAATTTTAAAAGTTTGTTGTCTTCAATTTAATTTGTTCCGACATATCTTAACTTTTTTTTCTTTAATCTTGTGTTGCTAAGGGATGACTACAGGCACCGGCAAGCATAGATAGTGTTTTCCCATGCTCAAACCTGTAATATTTGAGGGTACCCATACGGGTTTTTAATTTTAATTATATATTTATATAATTTATAATAATCAATATGTAAAAATAATTGTTACATAAATAATATGATAAATTTATGATCATAGTCAAATATATGTAATTTATTATGAAATAATAATAAAGTATATATAAAAATTTAACTAAAAACTAAACATGTAAATTTGCGGCTACCCGCAGGACGAGTATCACAAAATCCGCTCCCACCCATAGCTATTATTGTGGATACCCGTTGCGGGTATTTCTAAGGGTAGTCACAGATTGGGTTTTTTTTGTCATCCTACTGTTGTTGTTAAATTAATTCTATATTGTTTAAAATCCTAATCTACAATATAAAAATATCAAATATTCAAGATAATGTAGACTTTAAAGTTTCATTCAGAATAACAACTAATTATTTCCATGAACTAAAACTTTAAACTAAATATTGAAAGGTTCATTATTACTGAAATATTGCTGTGATGTACCATTGTAATTACAAATCCACAAACACGTGTTAGTCTAGTATGTAAAATCTTACTACATTCTTGATAAACCAAAATGTCAAATGTTTGATTTTTGAGAATAACATTTGTTGGAAGAGACGATCATACAACAAAAATAAATTAGTTTACGATAATCTTGACAGTGCCACACAAAATAATAGACAAACACCCAAAAGGTAAATAAGAAGATAAGAGAGATAATTCCATTATAGATGGAGTGTCCTACATGTCCTAACTCCGTTGCTTTAAGTGAAACATAAGATTTGTTAATTGGCAAAAAAATAATGATTCTGAGTCAAGATCTCAATGGCCAGACAAAAGCATGAAAGGACTAATCCAAATATACCTTTCCAGACAAAAAGCTTTCAGACACAACCCTACGTGACCCCCTCACTTGATTTGCAGCAAAAGACAGAGAATGGGGGCCCAATTTTGGAGGGTACCCTATTTTTCTGCCTGAAGCCATGGGATAAGGTTAAAGCAGATGAGACTCGACCTAATGTTAACATAACTTTTCTATCCTGGTATATAAACTTTATGAGTTCAAATCCTAAAAATAATCTATTCATTTGCAAAGTTAAACTACATACATCTATCTTCACCAAATAGAAATGGATCGGAGCCTCGGCACGGCACTGGTCCTCCAAGTCATGAAATAAAGTTGTATATCATGCATGTGAATCTACTCAAACAATAGATGCATTTTTGGAATAAGAATGTCAGAGTAACATTGATATTCTTATTTTTGTTTGGCCTTCATTAAGTAGAAGTAACTTCTACAATCATGATATCTTCACGGACATGACTTATGAAATTGACCCACTTCTATAGTTATGGTCCCTTCTCATATGCATAGCTACAAGACTGATCATATAAACTAAGGGGTTGTTAGATGAAGCCACCAAAGTAATGACTTTAAAATTATAACCTAGATCAATTTACCTGAGGGCATAACCAACATGTTAAAATCATAGTCTCAATACAGAACTAACAATATAATCATGTCCTTAAATACAAACATAAATGGCACTGCAAACAGCATCAGATTAGACTAGAATGATTCAAATTTCAATTTGTCAATAGCCATTTTGATTTCCTACAAAGAAAATCAATCTTTTTTTAATCTAGAGTATATGCTACCTTTATAAGCTAAAAAGGGCCCATAAAAAAATTAGCTTTTAGCACAAATCTTTTAGGATTGACAATAACATAAGGTCATAAAAGAGAAGTTAATTAATTTGATGTTAAAGAATGTCATAAATGCCAAGAAAAGGGGTTGAACACTTGAACTTGAAAATGACCAGCACCTTTTGCCCTTTAGCTATAAAGTAGTAACCAATAATTTGAAGCAAACAAAAGAGTGCAAAAGAAAGATACTGTATATGTAGTTACAACAGAATGTGCAATCACTTCAGTTAACCATAGCAGTCCCTCTCTAACCAGCACAATATATTCAACAGGAAATGGACCACTGGGACCAAACCTGCACTATTAGCTACCTTTGCAATGACTCATCTCATCTGTCAGAATATTTTCACTTTGTAGTCTTACTTAAATGTCACATGGACCTACCAAGTTATATACAATCATGTTGAATTCAAACTAAAGCTGTGAAAATTAGCAGTTTTGCTTGTTGCCTAAGAGCTGCTAGATGTTGTTTCACAAAATGGTTTAGATTGGATTATAACTCTAGCTCCTGAAGCAAGCCTGTTGAGTAAAAATCAAATTTGTTAGTCTAGATTGCCGAAAATTCTAAGAATATATTGGTGATGTTAAGAATGTTATTAATTGAAACAACAGAATCAAGACACTTAACTTTCTTCAATTTTGATAACCTCTTCTTCTCTAAATGAATCCATCCTCTTCGATTGCTTTTTCCCTGATGAAGGTTCGGTGATTCTTTTGCTGCTGCCATTAGACGTTACCGGGGATAAGCTGGTGCCATCATTTCTATCCAACGAGTTTCTTGTTCCATCGGAAACAGGGGATCTCATGGATTCACTTCGTGCATGTTTGGTCAACGAAGCCTTAATTGATCGAGGGATGCATTTTGAATGCCCTGAGGATGATTCCTCTTTGACTTCTTGTGGTTTCAGTTCTTTATTTGTCCTGCACATTGGTGTAGCCGTTTTGTTACAGATGAAACATTGGCCATGATGTGATGACTACTGTGTTCCATAAGATGTCAATCAAAGCCAATTACATAACTCTAGAACTTGACTCCACACAGCCGAGCACAATGATTCTATATCCGAGTCATATTTAGAAGCATGTAAGATAAGTCTATGAGCAATGACAAAAGCAGTTAGTTTATAAAACCTGATGATGTGTGCACTTCTCTCTGTTATAACATTATTTAAGATTCCTTTTATTATTTTTATTTTGTTTTCCGTAGTACAATTCTCTATGGTTCCTTTTCGTTAACCTGCTAACATCATAAAACAGCAATGAAGCCTCCATTTCCATGAAACATCTCATACAATCATAAATACAGATCTAAACAAGCATGTCAAAGTAATGATATTCCATTAAATTCTGTTAGCTTTAACAATCAATTGACACGAGGAATACACATTTGAAACTCTTAGTGAAAAAATATAGATATGGTGACTTGATCAGAGTGATAGAAGATGCTCAAATGATATTTTTTCATAAAAAGAGGGAAAATGTTAAGTGAAATTTGTAGAATTTAGAATCTTGGGGAAAAATTGAGTGAAAGCATGTGCAAAATCTGGCAATATCACCTTTGGACTGGGAAAGAAATCAGATTTGAGAGAAATTCAATTAGGGTTCTATTATCAGATTCAAGCATTATCACCTTCATACTGATGCAACTTATCGGGTTCTTCAGCCTAATCTACCATTATTCAACATTTAAATTTTAAAGAATGACTACCTTCCAAATATTAGTCCAGTTACTACATCAGGTCTGAAACAATCAAGTAAACGGAAGCATGAATAGCTCTTCCCGTTAATTATCAATGCTGCAAGAAAAGAGTTGAAAGCAAAACAGACCTCTCAATCTCATCATTGTAGGAAGAGGAGCGTTTCAGAACATTATGCCCATTTCCTTCCTTAAGTTTAGTCTCAAGACTCTCAACTAAGCTCCCGCTAAAATATTCTTTATCTTCCAATCTGAGGCTCGTCAGCTTTGGATTCTCGGATAAGCAATCAAATTCTCCCAACACAAATGAAGTTGAAAACAACGGGGAAGGGAACTTTGAATGGGAAAAGGTAGGCTTATAGTTAGGAATAAGGCCAAAACTGTGGTTTTTCACTGATATTGAGCCACATGAGATCAATTGCATCAGTAAATTTGATGCCTTCATCCTCGTGTTGGTTGGCATATGAATGCCCTCCTCTTCGACAATCCTAAAGCTGTTCATTTTACCAGCATCGGCTCTAATAAGAGATTCCAAAGTTTCAGCTTTCCCTCCAAAAGATGAAGGACTTGAAGTTGAGGGAAGAGGAGAACCAGTATTCCTACAGATTTCCGGATTATCTTTCACTTGTGGAATTCGGGGTTGACATATTTCATGGCACTCAGATTCTAATGACCCGTCCTCTGTTGATACACCCCTCGTACATGTTTTCCGGGTTTTCTCCCTGGTCACGTTTTCTTCTGTCTGAGTTGAAGCATCCGCCAATCCATCAGTCTTACAGATTTTGTACTCCGTCAAAGCCAAGCTTAGAGGATCGCTCTTTCCAGCAGAAGACTCTGGAGAAACATCGGAGGAACCATTATGTTGTTCTTGGGAAAGCTCATCTTCTTGGGAGTGTCTTGTATCTTTCCCATTCATGCTAGAAGAGGAGGAAGCATCTTCATGGCTCCTAGAAGAAGATGGCCCTGGCAACAGCTTCACACTATGTGTCTTAACATTGCTAATGGGACTGAATCGATCTGCAAAGCAAAAGACACAACAACTTAGGTTGCAGCCAATTTATTTACCCGAGACCTAACTATAATCTGTTGAAGTTGAACAAAATAAAATTGATGTATTCTTTACCTGAATTGGATTCATCAAAGAGCTCAGAGCCTTTGAGGACATACTCATTTCCATGGGCCGGTAGAATTAGATCATCTTCACATAGATCATGCCACACAAATCCACTCTTGTAGCTTCTGAATTGCAGGAAGAAAAACTATCATTGGTAAAAATTGTATCTAAGTCCTAATCCCAAAACAAACTGAAGCTTAAGACTTTTGATTGATTCATCTAAAATTCAAAACGGAAACACGGCGCAAGGATATTAGAGCCTATCAAGTTTCACTCTTTCTTTGGTCCCTTTTCTTTTTTCTCTATCTTTCCTCAACAAACAAATCGAACACCGGGAATAAGTAGACGCTAAATGCATTAACATGCTCACCTCTTGCAAGACCATGAATACAAGGAAGCCATACCTCTACCTCTCAATGCATTTAATCTATCAATCACGTCTGCAACAAAAAACAACCCCTTCAAAACCATAATTCACAAAGAAAAGTTCTCAAAAAAGTAATTTGTCCCTCCTTTTTATGTGTACCTCTCAAGTATAATCCATCTAGCGAAGAAAGAGGAACCTCCATGAAATGAGGGTGCTCTAAATGCCTGTTCCTACAAAGATAGTAAATCACGGGCACCTTTCGATTTTGCTGATACTTTGGTGACTTCTCAGTTCTTACTTTTGCCCTCTCTGGACTCACTTCTGGGTACTTCTTCATCCTTGCTTCCATTACTATTCTCACATGCACATTAAAAATGCAACCTTTGCAGAGAATTTGAAACTTCTACACCTTGAAAACCTAACAAAATGAACCCCATTTTAGGAATAGCTTCATTTTGCATAAAAATGTTACTGGGTCTGGGTGGAAACTCAGTATTAAAATCACATAAAGTGTGCCAGAAATTAGATCTAACTAACAAGCTAGTAATACTAACACCAATATGCACATAAAAGCTCAAATTTGTAACACTATAAATGCAAGATAAAATAAAGAAAACATATTGAAAAAAAGTACCCAATTATAAGTTGGTTGAAGAATCTATGAATGTGTTTGATGGAGTGGCGAGTTTACACCACTTCATAGTTCACATCATATGTTTCTGTTCGGTCTTTTTATAATAATATTTTTTGTGTCCTGTCCTTTTCCACTTAACTACCATTTTTGCCCTTCATATCATAGTAGCGCGGTAAAATTCAAAGCCTAATGTTGACTTGCTCTAATATTCATTGGATTTTTTGGATCAAGGCCAATAACTCAATCTCGGGTTCATAGAATCACCTACTGTTCAGGGTTAGTCCTTTTTAGTAATGGAGTTTGCAAAGGGAAATTCCATAGAGTACCTTTCTAATCTTGTTCTACTTTTATATTTTATCACTCTTCTCTACTTCATTACATGTGGAAAAAATAATTGAGTACAAATAAATAATACTTTGTTTGTTATACTTTATTATACATGTATAGTGATTAGAAGAGTTTTAATAATGCAATCATATTACTCACTATTTTTATGTGTATTTTTACACTGCAGATTCAAATCATTTATATTATTATTTTTATTTAAAGTTAAACTGTTATGAGAGTATGCTCGAAAAAATTGTATATATTATCTTTATAATATTTGTTGCACCTCAGGTTATATAATATTATTGCACATATGTCACTTTGTATAGATATCATATGTCTTTATTTATGTTTTATTTTGTGTCTCTAACAAATTAGAAAACTTCATTCAATTAAAAAAATTAATATTTTAATATTATTTTATAAAGTTTGATGTTCGATAGAAACATGAAAATAAGAATGTTTTAGGACATATAATCTTATCACACTTCATTTATCTCGTTGCTTAGTTACATTTTGGATCATTTAATGTAATTTGATCCCGGAACTAAAGCGAGTCAATAATAAATAATAATGGTAGATATATAGAAGTGGCAAACCCTAACCAGCAACAATAGACCTCAGGTTAAATAACCAAAAAGTAAAATGAATTACATAATGAAACACTTGTGGACAAGCCTTGTGGAAGCATCTTTACCCAATTTTGAATGATTTCTTAAGTGAATGTTTTGAAAGTGAGAAGCAAAGATGATTAGGAAGTATGGTGCAGTTATGTGTATATATATTTATGATATTATCAAAGCTTATAAACAATGATTTGTTCACCATCATCAAATAAATTCGTATACCCAAATTTTAAATGGAGATACTGGGTGGCCTCTCAACGGGGCCAACTCACACTTGCAATCATAAATCCAGTGTCAGAAATCAAGTATTATTATACAGGTTTTAGTGCTAAATTTCAAATGCCCATAAAATCCACTTGCTAATCAAATAAGTGTTGTGTCCTTTTAAGCTTGTTTTGGCCCAGAGTAAAAGTGGAAGAATTGAATGCAATAATTTCTTTAGCCGCATGATGTAGTGTGAAGAAGACTCAAGTCAATGATATAGAGTAAAAAGTAATAATCTATTAACAATATAATAAAAAAAACTTCCTCATGCCACATGTCACTTCCTCATTTCCTTATGCCACATGTCACTTTTTCCTTCCCTGATGTCACATGTCACTTTCTCCTTACATTTTATTCTTCATGCCACATGTCACCTATTCCTCACATATTTTTCTTCCTGTTTTTTTTATATATTATATATTTTATATGCTAATAATAATTTAATATTAATTAGTGATTGGTTCATGTTGCTAATAATAATTTAATAATAATTTACAACGTCTATGTTTTGTGTTTTTAAAAAGTAATAGCCATTGAACATTAGATGAAATTGAAATCATTTTTCACATTCAAATTATTTCTTTACATTAATGTATCTATATAATTTAATGTTTACCATTAATCTAAGAATAATTGTACTTTTTCACCTCATCAAAGTTTTTTGACATTTTTCGCACTGAATTTTAATATTACAGTTCAGACTCTTTGAATTTTAATTTTTCTCTATTAAC